>NC_143192.1:27877500-27892500 GCF_051530095.1 Phoenix dactylifera | reverse complement strand
TTGGAGGGAGAAATAATTGGGAAAAGAAAAAAGAAAAAGAAAGAGACCCAATCATATGTTATGATTGCAAGAGACTGGGACACATCCGCTCCGAATGCCCTCAACAGAAGAAGCACTATGGAAAGAAGAAGAAGAAGGCGTTGAAAGCGACTTGGGATGATAGTGACACATCCTCCTCCGAGGAAGAGGAGGAAGAGACCGCCAACTTGTGCTTCATGGCACTTGACGATGATGAGGTATGTCAAAGCTCAATTACAGATTTTACTTTAGAAGAATTATATGAAGCCTTCCAAGAACTCATGAATGATTGTAGTATGTTAGGAGCAAAGAATAAAGAAGTAAAGGCCTCCAATCAAAAACTGAAGGATGACATTAAAAACCTATTGATTGAAAAGGAAAATCATGAAAATGATAGCATTATTGACCTAAAGGATAAAATTTTAGAACTTAGCATTGAGTATGAAACTGCAGATACACTCATTAGGAAATTAAATCTAAGAGTCAAATTCCTACTCAATAGTAATACTTTACTTGCACAAAATGTCAAATCTCTTAAAAATGATAAGGAAGTATTAGCTAAAGAAAATTTGGACCTTAAGGATGAGCTACACAAGTATAAACCAATTGTGCAGAAATTTACACATAGCTCGGAAAAATTAAATCTTATTCTATCCAATCAAAGAGCTATTTTTAATAAAGCCGGATTAGGATACAAAACTAGCAAACAGCAAAAATATCTAAAGAACTTTTTTGTAAAAGCAAAAGATGATAAAACTGAAAAACCTACATGCTTTTGTTGTGAGAAAAATGGACATAAAGCTTACTCTTGCATTCAAATAAAGATTCAAACTAATATGAACACATTTGTAAAGGATAAAAACACAACCAAAATATGGGTTCCTAAGGGAACCAACTACACTAACCAAGAAGGACCCAAGAAAACTTGGGTACCTAAGAGCTTCACATGATTATTTTGTAGGTATGCCTTGCAGCCGGGAGCAAAAAGAGAATGTGGTATCTTGATAGTGGTTGCTCAAGGCATATGACCGGTGACAAGAGCCTCTTCGTCACCTTGAAATCAAAAGAAGGAGGAGTAGTCACATTTGGAGACAATACTAAAGGCCAAATCATTGGCGTTGGTAAAATCTCTATATCACCCTCCTCATTTATTGACAATGTATTGTTAGTTAATGGATTAAAACATAATTTACTAAGTATAAGTCAATTTTGTGACAAGGGCTTTAAAGTGTCATTTGAATCTTCCCTATGCATAATTAGTAGTCCAATTGACAATGGGATCATACTTATAGGACATAGGCTTGGAAATGTTTACATGGTAGATCTTGATGATCTCACCATGAAAGATGGCCAATGTCTTGTAGCCATGGATGCCAAGGTCAATGAGACTAGCTGGTTATGGCATCGTAGGTTAGGACATGCTAGCATGGATTTAATTTCTAAATTGATTAGAAAAGATCTAGTTAAAGGACTACCAAAAATAGATTTTGAAAGGAACAAAATTTGTGCTGCATGTCAACTAGGAAAACAAACAAGAAGCTCTTTCAAATCTAAGAACATAGTTTCAACATCAAAACCCTTAGAACTAATTCACATGGATTTATTTGGACCCACTAGAACTGCTAGTCTAGGGGGTAAGAAGTTTGGTCTTGTAATTGTTGATGACTTTTCACGTTTTATATGGGTTTCATTCCTTGCCCACAAAGATGAGTCCTTACCCGCTTTTATCAAGTTTCATAATAGGATTTTAAATGAACTTAACCTTAAACTAAAAGCAATTAGGAGTGATCATGGTACCGAGTTTGAAAATCAGCATTTTGAAAAATTTTGTGAAGAAAACGGTATCAATCATAATTTTTCGGCCCTTAGGACACCCCAACAAAATGGAGTGGTAGAAAGGAAGAATCGCACACTAGCAGATATGGCTCGTGCCGTGTTGTGCGAATCGGATCTACCAAAGTATTTTTGGGCTGAAGCAATCAATACTGCCTGCCATATTTTAAACCGTGCTTTAGTTAGATCTATTTTAAAGAAAACACCTTATGAGTTGTTGAAAAATAAGAAGCCCAATATAAGTTATTTTCATGTTTTCGGTTGTCGCTGCTTTATTTTAAACAATGGAAAGGACAATCTAAGTAAATTTAGTGCTAAATCAGATGAGGGGATCTTTTTAGGTTATTCCTCATCTAGTAGAGCATACAGGGTCTTCAACAAGAGAACTTTCGTTGTTGAAGAATCCATTCATGTTGTTTTTGATGAAGCTAATGGAGATTCTTCTAGAAAAGAGGAAGATGGTGATGCAGGTATACTTGAAGACAGAATGAAGGAGTTCTCCATACAAGACAAACAACATGAGGATGAAATCAAGGAAGATACAATTCAGCAAGATGAAGAAGATCAACCCCAAGCAAGAAATCAAGATCTTCCGAGAGAATGGAGGTATGCACATGGTCATCCAAGGGATCTAATCCTTGGTGACCCTTCACAAGGGGTAAGGACAAGATCCTCTTTAAGAAATACTAGTAATTATCTTGCATTCGTTTCACAAATAGAGCCTAAATCACTAGAAGAAGCCGAAAAAGATGAAAATTAGATAAATGCTATGCAAGAGGAATTAAACCAATTTGAAAGAAATCAAGTTTGGACTCTAATGAAAAAACCCCCTAATGTTTCAATTATAGGCACCAAGTGGGTATATAGAAATAAACTAGATGAAGATGGAATAGTAATAAGAAACAAAGCTAGGTTGGTAGCCAAAGGCTACAATCAGAAAGAAGGCATAGATTTTGATGAAACCTTCGCTCCTGTTGCTAGGTTAGAGGCTATTAGACTACTTTTGGCATATGCATGCTTCATGGATTTCAAACTCTATCAAATGGATGTAAAAAGTGCATTTTTAAATGGTTATATAATGGAGGAAGTTTATGTAGAACAACCTCCAGGTTTTGAAAACCACTTACATCCAGATTATGTTTTCAAATTGCATAAAGCATTGTATGGACTTAAGCAAGCCCCTAGGGCTTGGTATGAAAGATTAAGTAATTTTCTAATTGAAAATGAGTTTAAAAGAGGAAATGTAGATAAAACACTTTTCATTAAAAGAAAAGGGAATGACTTATTGCTTGTGCAAATTTATGTGGATGATATAATTTTTGGTGCTACTAATGATAGTCTTTGTCAAGAGTTTGCTAAGCTTATGCAGGGAGAATTCGAAATGAGCATGATGGGTGAGCTCAACTTTTTCCTTGGGCTACAAATAAAACAATCAGAGGAAGGCATCTTCATCAGTCAGTCCAAGTACATCAAGGAAATGTTGGAGAAATTCAAGATGAAGGATGCAAAGGAAATCAGCACACCCATGGGCTCAAGTTGAAAGCTTGATAAAGATGAAAAAGGTAAATGTGTAGACTGCAAATTGTACAGAGGTATGATAGGGTCTTTACTTTACCTTACTGCTAGTAGACCAGACATATTATTCAGTGTTTGCATGTGTGCTAGATACCAAGCATGTCCTAAGGAATCACACTTACAAGCTGTTAAAAGAATATTCAAATACCTAGTAGGGACATCTAATGCAGGTTTATGGTATTCTAAACAATCTGATTTAAATTTAATTGCTTATTCCGATGCTGATTTTGCCGGGTGCAAACTCGACAGAAAAAGCACAAGTGGCACCTGTCAATTCTTGGGTGCTAACTTGGTTTCTTGGTTTAGTAAGAAACAGAATTCAGTTGCCTTGTCCACAGCTGAGGCTGAGTACATTGCAGCCGGAAGCTGTTGTGCCCAAGTTCTTTGGATTAAACAATAACTTGAAGATTTTGGTATCAAAATGGACAATATTCCAATTAGATGTGATAATACAAGTGCAATCAATTTAACAAAAAATCCTGTTCAACACTCTAAATCAAAACACATAGAGATTAGGCATCACTTTATAAGAGATCATGTGTTGAAAAATAATGTATTGATTGAGTATGTATGCACTGAAAATCAATTGGCCGATATCTTTACAAAGCCCCTTTGTAAAGATAGGTTCAATTTTTTAAGGAATGCCTTGTGCTTGTATGATCCTAGCAAGTAGATTGAATTTGTAATGCAAGCATGATTTGACTTCAATGCTATAGCTTAAATGATTTAACTCCTCAAACATATGTAATGCCTTATATGCTCTAGAGGTACATATGAATGCTACTCAAACTCATAATACACTTCAAGGTCACATATAGCAAACCTAGTGCCTAATAAGTGAAAATATGAATATATCAAATTAGATGACGAATTGTTTGACTTTCCGGAGGATAGTTATCCCCCTTGGACTCTTCATAGAGATACTTTCAGAGCCTATTTCATAGGCATTCGAAATTTGATCAAACATTCCTCATTTCAATATTGATAATTCAAAAATCATTGTCAAACTTTTATAGGATGAATTATTAAGGGGAAGGATCACAAGCAAGCTCACTTAATAATCGCCAAAAGAAATTAAACTGATCATTGAGATTGAATAAAATGAATTGGGAAAAGATTGGAAACATTCTGAATTTTTTCAGTGCCGGAGACATCTCCGGCGAATCGCAGAGACGTCTCCCCAGCGAGACGTCTCGCATTAGTCGCGGAGACGTCTCGGGGACAGAATGAAATTTTATAGGCCGAAACAGCTCGAGCCGTCCCGAGCTGTTTTCCATCGTCCCCAACAAAACCCTAAACCCTCGCATCCATCTTCTCTCCACCACCAATCGAACCAAAATCACTGCCCATTTCTGTAGATTTCCGGTCGATGGCACCTAAGAAAGCTAGGCGTAGCGGTGGGAGGCATCCTAGGGTGGCGAACGACGAGGAACGGCGGGAAGAGCCCTCCGCGCCGTCTCCTCCGGTTGCTCCGCCAACCGTGACTCCCTCCTGTGCGAATCGCACAGTAACAACAGGTAGGCACATAGATTTTCAATTCTTAGCGGGTGAGGGGTTCTCTATTGGAGAGAGACTCCGTGCCCAAGGTTGGGAACACCTATGTTCCCTAATCGTGTCTACCTACCCTAGCCTAGTGAGAGAAGTTTTTGGTAATTTGGCCTTAAGGAGCTCGAGGTACACAGGGTATGTTCGAGGCACATTTGTAGAAGTCAATGAGGATATCTTGTCTAGTGTATTGCAAATACCTAAGTACGGTGAGGCTCTGACCTCACATCCCCAAAGAGAGATTGCTCTAAACTTAATTCTAGGTAGAGAGAACTGTGGTCCTCTGGACATTGTTAAGTCCCAAGACCTCAATGCTGAAATGAGATTGCTTTTGAGCATAATCAACAGGGTCTTGTTCCCAAAAACCGGTCGCTTCGACTTCGTTTCGGAGCGAGATTTGGCCATTATGCACCACATCCTGTTAGGGATTCTCCTAAATCTTCCTAGGCTCATGTTAAACTACATTTCACTCTGTCATAGGTACTCCAGGTTCAGCATCCCGTATGGGATGGTCTTTACCCTACTTTTCAAGCATTTTAAGGTTCCTATCCCTGAAAATGAGCCAGAGAGACCCTTGAGAAACACTGACTTCTATAACGAGAGCACACTACATAGGATGGAATTTTACAAGAAAGACGGGTCTTGGGTTAAGGTTTGTAAAAGAAAATCCCAAACTGTAGAGCCTGAGATCCATCATCAGGAGCCTGTCCACCTCTCTCCTCCACATAGCCCTATACCCTCTACTGATCATATGGAGAGCTTTTCTTTTCCTGATGTACCTTCCAGCTCGGCTGGACCATCCACTTCCATGCCTCCTCCTCCAGTTGTTGGATCGACTGCCTTGTCGGATGAGCAGATGCACACCTTAGCATCCATGGTGTGCCAGCAAATGAGGGAAGAAATTAGGTCAGTGGTTTCTGCTGAGATAGCTCCTATCCGCACTTCACATGAAGCACTTTTAGAAGAGTTGAAAGCAATTAGAACTCAAATGGAAGCTATAGGGTCAGAGTTGGTTTGTGTGGCCTCAAACCAAACTAGAAGATCATGTGAGATACAAGCTGAATTGAAGATCATATCGGATAGTCTTCAAGAGCTGACGAGCCCTGAAGGCAATTTGGGCAGTGTGGCTGCCCAGCTTAGAGGGAGGATTGATACAGCATCCCATGAAATTGAAGCATTAATGAGAGCACTCAATCAGTCTCAGGGAGATAACTTTAGAAGATTAATGCAAGCAATTAATAGGTTTGTGGAAGCTGCTGCTGCGGCTCTTGAGGGTGCTGGCCAGTGAGGCACATTTTGTGGACATCTAGGGTTCATCTTTTTGGAAAGCCCTAGGCTTATATGAAACTCTTTCTTTTGTGTTTGCAATCAATCCTTGTAATGGCATCAAATGTTGTAATGCTATATGAATGCCATATCCCTTCTTTTTGAATCTTGGAGTATGTTTTTAATATTGTGATGTGCTATGGATGTTAAAATGTTGTAATATACCTTGAATGTTCAAACTTGACAATGTGCAACCATTTCACTATTTTGCCAAACTTGACAATGCATATGAAACAGGGGGAGCACAACTTGTAATAATTAAATTTAAATGATCTGAAATGAATTCCAAAACAAAGGGGGAGTAAAACTCACCTTCCCAAATCATTGACTGCTTCATGTTAATTTGATATAAATGCTGAATTCTAATCTAAAAAGCAACATGGATGCTGAAATCTTATGTGCAAATCTGAAAAAGGAAGTAGAACCATTCAAATAGGCATCGCGTTTTGGGGGAATAGGCAAAATTTGTCCCCTTCATTGTTGATGACAAAAAGGGGGAGTAGAACCAATATGGAATGCAAAATGCAAAATGCAAAATTTTTATGTTTATCACACTCATACTTGAAAGTTTAATTAGAATCAACAAAATGAAAAGATAAAATTGAAGAATATTGGCTTAAAGACAATTGTCCTTCTGGAAAATAAAGGGGGAGTCAAAAGTATTTGGCTTTTGATTGTCTTTAGCATCAATATTTCATCAACTTACACTTTAACTTGATTCAAATCTAAAAGTGATAGATGATATGCCAAAATTGCTCAAAGAGCTACTAAGATCAATGCTTATGCATAAGTATAGAACTGACAATTAACTATACTGAATTATGCATACTGTATCTAGCTCTAACCAAAACACAATACTTGTACATCTGATCAAATACTGTGCATATGTTTAATTTTAAATTTTGCATATACTCAGTGTTTTGTCATCATCAAAAAGGGGAAGATTGTTGACCCCCTAATAGATTTTGATGAATACAAAACACTAGAGTATAATTCCCTTTATATTGACAATTTACTTGAGTATTTCAGGTGTTTAACTAAGAATATTGTTAAGTATTGTCAAGGCATGTTCCCATATTTTTCGGTGGATTTATTGAAGATTTTTGAGATGAAGAAAACGGATCAGGGGCAGCCGAGACGTCTCTGGCTTGTTCCAGAGACGTCTCCGGCACGCAGAGAAGAAGCAGGGACGTCTGGAGACGTCCCCAGCACCTGCCGAGGCGTCTCGCAGGGTCGGAGTCGAATCCCGGCCTTCCAGAGTCGACTCTCTCAGAGACGGCAGAAAGGCCGATTTCAAGGGATGCGCGCGAGTCGTCTCCAAAGGACGCGGAGCCGACTCTCTCAGGGATTCCAGAGGACCCGTTTTTCGTTGAGAAAACGTCGGAGCCGGCTCCGACGTCGCAGAGTCGTCCCCACGCATAAAGCACAAAAATCCCGAGACGTCCCCCGAGGCATGCGAGCCGGCTCTCTTAGAAAAATAAGAAATCGGGCTGTTCTTCTTCGGAGTCGTCCCCAGAAAGCGCCGAGTCGACTCTGACATTATCGAACGATCTTTTATACAGCCGAGACGTCTCTCGTTCAAGCGGAGACGTCTCTGGAATGCCTGGGACGCGACTGACACATTTTTGCAGGTTTTGTTTGAAATCCTAACGGCTCTATTTTTGTTTCTAACGGATCTATTGCTTGCAGAAGTATAAATAGGAGTTTTTAAGTGCATGAAAAAAACTTCTCTCACCAACCCAACACTAAAGCATTCAAGAGAGAAGAAAGAGAGAAAGTTTCAAGGTAGTTGGTGCTTTCAAGAGGAGAAATCAAGTGCATTCAAGCCTTCTTCATCTGATTTCGTGCTCATCTACTCACTCCCACTCGGCAATCAAAGCTCGCATTCAAGCCGACGTGATCCGCATCGGAAGAACCACCATCATCCAAGCTTCCAACGGCAAAAAGGGTTCTTCCGGTTTTGTTGTTCTTTATTGATTTATTTGCTTTCATAGAAGCTATTAAATTCTTGTAAAACTCTTAAACATTGTGCTTGTTCCAGTCAAGGGACTTGGAACAAGGGTTAGGCGATTATAGGGTTCGTTGTTAGCCTAGTTTAAATTGGGGGATTGTAGGGTTCGTTGTTAGCCCGGGTTAAAACAACAAGTTGGGTAGTTCACTCGAAAGACTACCGGACTATAATCGTCGATTATAGTGAAAAATTCCCAAAGATGTTTGGGGAGTGGATGTAGGAGCAGTGGAAGCTCCGAACCACTATAAACCTCTGTGTTTGCGATTGATTGTGCTTACCGCTTTATTTTTTATTCTTGCACCTACACTTGGGTGTATTGTTTAATTAGACCAAAAATTTTAAGACACCCAATTCACCCCCCTCTTGGGTGACCATCTCTGGGCAACACAATCACATCAATAGAATAAACAGGATTATCATCATCAGGATATTTCATGGCATCATAAATATTAAACTTAATAATTTCACCATCAAATTCCATGGTAAGTGTGCCACTATGAACATCTATCTTAGACTTGGATGTCTTTAAGAATGGTCTTCCTAACAAAATAGGAGTAGTTTGATCACCATTCTCCATATCAAGCACATAGAAATCAGCAGGAAAAACCAAATCATTAACTTGCACAAGAACATCCTCAACTACACCCTTAGGATAGGCATTAGATCTATCAGCCAATTGAATCACAACACCAGTTTTATTCAAAGGTCCAAGTTTCAAAGAAGCATATATAGAATATGACATGATATTGATAGAAGCTCCTAAATCTATCATGGCTTTCTCGAATCTAGTATTACAATATCATACAAGGGATAGTAAACATACCTGGATCTTTACACTTCGCAGGGAGTTTTCTTTGAATAACTGCAGAAACATTCTCCCCAACTCTCACCTTCTCACATCCTTTAAGTTTCTGTTTCCGCTTAATTGTACATAGTTCTTTCAGGAATTTAAAATAACGAGGTACTTGTTTAATAGCATCTAAAAGAGGAAAATGATGTGAAAGGAAGCGGAAAAAAGGTGATCATACACGCATCTCTCATTCAAATAAACATAATGTAGAATAATTTATAACCGTTCTGAAAAGGGTATAACCTATAGTATAATTGGAGAGTAAAAGTAGTAGGGACCCTTTGTGGATTCCCGAAGAAGGTTATAAAATCTCCAATCAAGCTCTTGTGCACTGAATAAGTTAGGGTAAAGGGCTATAGACTTCTATAGGTGACCCTAGTAATGGTAAGATGAGCTATATGAGATCCTAATGGTTGGGCTCCAATAACTGTTAGGTGAGGACCCAATCACAGCTTTATTTTTGCGGAATATACGGTGGGTCTAACTTAACCAAGGAACGGGTCCAATAACTATTAGGTGAGGTCCTTATGACTTGGAGACTAGGTTAGCTCAATATGCTTACGAAGTATTGTACAAGAGTTGTACACTCATCATCTATGTATCTTCAATAACTGTTAGGTGAGGTGACATATAAATTGGTAGGACCGCAGCACCCCACTCGAAACTCTAAGTCGCAGGTTTCCGTATCTTTACCAGGGGAGTGTGAGAGATCCGAGAAATAGTAGGAGGATTTGATTCAATTTTGTTTTAAAAGTTTCTAAAATAAATTAATGTCAAATACAAATTTCTAATTAGAATCTTTACTCTCTGCAGATGTCAATGGCTTCCAATCCGATAGTTCGAATTCTAGATAACAATAGGTTGACCGGACCAAACTATAAAGATTGGTTCCACAACTTGAAGATTGTCTTGAGTTGTGAAAAGATAGCTTATGTTCTTGACCATGAACTCTCGGTGTTACCAACCCGTGCAACTAATGAGCAGCGTGAGACGCATGCAAAATGGTTGGATGACGACAATAAGGTTAGGTGCTACATTTTGGTATCCATGTCCAACGAATTGCAATACCAGCATGAGAGCATGAAGACTGCTAAGGATATACTTGATCACCTACAAGAGTTGTATGGTGAACAGAGTCGCGCAGCGAGGTTTGAAGTGTCCAAGCGGCTCTTCAAAGCCAAGATGCACGATGGGCAGTTCGTCCTTGAATATGAAGGGTATTTCCTCCAGTGATCCTTGTTCAATACATAATTATATTTAGTAACTAATATTATCACGGCTATACTCATAATTATATGTATAGGCGCCAATGATACATAATTAGTAGCGCCTAGTATAGGCGCCAATTAGATAAGAGATATTCTCTATCTAGGTATTACTAAATCTCAGCATAAGCACTAAATCCGCCAAAATAAGCAAAAATAAGAAATCCGTAAGAAGGGTATTAACTATAGGTTATTTGTATTTCACTGGAGGAAATACTCCAACCTAGCCTGCGATGGAGTATTTGTATATCAATGCAAGGATCATTGGCGCCTATACTAGGTATTATGGATTATGTATTATATTTAGTAACTAATATTATCACGACTATACTCATAATTATAAGTTACTCATAATTATATGTATTTGTATTTAGTAACTAGGCTGGAGGAGTATTTGTATTATGGATTAGTTAACTATAGGTTATTATGTATTGGGGGAATATAACCCCTAGCCTGCGATGCTTCGGCTACTCACAGTGAGGTTAATCATAGAAAATTATTATGGTAAGCACATAGTCCTTACCTATATTATGGATTAACCCATAATACTATTGCTTAGTGATCAATTAACTACTTATGGTATCCAGGGGTCACCTACAAAATAAGAAATCCGTTTAAGTAGGGAACAATAGGTATTATGCTTAAGTAGTAACCTATAGAAGCAATAGTATCCAGGGGTGAGGACCATAAGAAGGGTATTCTTTATATTTCTTTATAGCCATTAATTTCTTTATAACGAATCATATAGCTATAGTATCCAGGGTTCCTATAGTATGACCTATAGCCATTAAGCTCTTGTGCGGATTCAAAGAAGTCCTATTGTATCTAATATACACAATTTCTATAGCATCCTCAAGAAATTTCTTATTGCGGATTCTGAGTAACTTCTATTTTCTATAGGTCTTTATTATAAGTCAGGAACTTGGGGAAAGCAATCTAGCCATTTTCTACTATAGGTTATGCCTATAGTATGATTATTAGGGTAAATGACCCTGAAGCTTATTTGCTCTTAACAATTAACCACGTAAGAATTCTACTTCTGGCTCATCAACAAGCCTCATCTCTCATTCAACAACAGATTGCCCCGAAATTCAAAGACCCTGGTTGCCCAACTATTGAAATAAAAATAGGAGAGACGATCATCCAGAGAGCTCTATTAGATTTAGGAGCCAGTGTAAACCTACTTTCCTACTATGTGTACCAAAAATTAGGTTTGGGGGAATTAAAGCCTACAAATATTACCCTTTCCTTAGCAGATAGGACAGTGAAGTACCCCAAGGGGATTGTAGAGGATGTAATAGTGAAAGTAAATGAGTTTTACTATCCTGTGGACTTCGTTATCCTTGAGACTGAACCTGCAATACATCCAGACAGTCACACACCTATAATTTTAGGTAGACCTTTCTTAGCCACAGCAAATGCTGTGATCAACTGTCGAAATGGGATGCTGAAGTTATCTTTTGGCAACATGAAAGTCGAGCTTAATGTTTTCAACATAAGTAAACAACCACCAGACGACAAAGAAATCAATGAAGTTGACATGATTGAAAGTCTGGTTCAGGAGACTTTCTTACAAACTTATAATAAAGACCCTTTAGAAGCTTACCTTGCCCATTCCGAGGAAAGGGTCAAGCATGCGCCTCTTAGTTCTGTTCCCCTTATGAGCATAGATCGTCATCAGCCGACTGTTCTTCATCGGACTCTTCCAAAACCATTCTTAGATAATGGTTGAAAAAAGAAGGATTTACATTTTGTCTGGCTGAAGACATAAAACTTAGCGCTCTTTGGGAGGCAACCCAACATGTAAGTTTCTTTTATTAAAAAAAAAAATCATCAATAAATTACTAACATGCAGGTTTGGGGGATTTTGCCCCAACTTTCAGTTTACCCACCCATATCAGGTACTTCTCCTCTGTCCTCTTACTGCTTTAAATTTTCTTTAACATTGAGGACAATGTTAGATTTAGATTTGGGGGTATTTTTAAGCATTTGAAATTTTATAAAAATTAAAAAAAAAGAGTTTTTATAAAAATTAAAAAAAAAGTTTTTAGGTAAAATTTTTGAAAAAAAAAAAATTTACAACACACAAGGTATATAAAATCTAAGAGCCCAATGACTAGTTGGAAGTAGTGCAAAGTGAGTTCTTTTTATTAAGTTCCTTTTAGTGAGTTGTAAGCTAATTAGTGCTTTGAATTTCACAACACATCTGGCCTACACTTTCTAAGGTATAGGTTCGACATTGTGTTGAGAATATGGTAGCAATCTCGAATCCTGATGAACCATCTTTTTCTGATCCAAAAAAAAAAAAGAAAAAAAAAAGATTTAGTCAGGTACATCGAAAAGGGCTACCTATTGTCAAAGGTCAGCGGGCTTGTGATGAGGAACCCGAGCATAGGTCCGTAGGGGAGTCTTGATGCCCGACACCTCATGCCAACTGGTGTGATAATTGTCGACTAATTGCTCGCTACATGGAGGAATCATCACAGGAGTAAAAGTGCACAATATATACATTATCATTTCTCTTTCAAAAAAAAAAAAGAGAAGAAAAAAAAATGAAAAACAAAAAAATGTATATTGACCTTAAAAAAGACAATAGTGTGAAAGCCGTCGTTGTAAAAATTCGAGTAAACTGGAATATTACATATAAAGCCCATGAGGTATTAAAGTAAACATCCACAGCTCTCGAAATCCTGCAGAAAAGATGATTTTGAATCAGCAAATAGGTCTTGTCCGACCAATTCTTGGAAACTACTAATATTAGCGATATTTTGGAGATCCAAAACCTTAGCTTGTGCATGGTCCAAACTTCACTGAGCACTCAAGTATAAATAAGTTTTACAACTCCCTAACGGAAAACTTAATGACTTCAACTTAAATTGCATACTAACCTAGAATTTGGGCTACTTAGTAATTAAAACCTTGTGTGCTTTCGAAATTCTTATCAGTTATGTACTTGAAATTAGACTTTCATTTCATAAAATAAATTTTATTTTGGGATTGAAGTTTGTGGGTAACTTCACTGCAAACCCTCACGAGACAACACTCGTCCACTAGGGTAACCTAGGGGTTTAAAGGCTTGTTGCACGTGCTAAGTGCAATCGTAATGCTCTACGAAAATGAGTATTTATCTTACTATTTTTAAATAATAAATTACACTTTTGCACTCTCATTTTATTATTTTCACACTAAATTGCTAGAGACTAGCAATAAGCTAGTTGGGGGGTGTGATGAGAGCACAAAAGTGCGACCTACATGTCACCTAAATTAGTATTATTGCTAACCGATAATGATAAATTCACTGGATTAATATTATATTTGGGTTTGGCACAGATTTTTATAAATTAGAGATAAAATGCACATTAAGTACAAATTTGACTAAAAAAGGATTCCTTCCCAGATCTGACCCGGTTGAAGATCGGGTCGGGTCCGAGTCGGGTTTGGGTCCGAATCGGGTCCATTTCTTTTGTGTTTTTTGAAAATAATTTTGGGCAAATCTAAATTGGCTATATCAGAACTATAAGGTGCTGGGTGACCCATGACTTAAAAGATTTGCAATTGACCTCCAGTGAGAATAGATGACCCGTGACGAATCCGTCTACAACCCAAATTTCATATCACATTATTTATTTTATCTATATGACTGATTGGACGGAACTTGGTGATTCCCACTCTCACTTAGAGAAATAAAAATTTATTAACCATAGAAAAATACTTGAAATAAGAAATTAGTTATCTCAAGGGGAAAGCAGGTCAATTGAGGTATCCTAAGAAAAGAATACCATATGAATTATAATCAAGGTGAGAGTTACCTCACTATCTTTTCTTTGGCCGTGCAGGAATTGTAACCCGAATATTTTTCTTGGTTAATAATACTTGAGAAAGGTCACTGACCCTGACCTATAGAAAATAATAATCAATTATCTCTTATTACTCAGAAGAGGTGGAGAGGTATACCCTGGAACAATAAGAACCCGTTAAAAGCTGAGGTCATATATACATTTGATGCGCAACTTTATTCCTCAATTGCTTCTGTTCAGCAACTAAACTAATGGGTCTCTTGTTTTATCTTTTTATATTTTTTTAACTGCTGGGGTATTTCCGTTAGATTTTTCTTTTTTATACATTCAAAAAAATTATTCGGGTTACAATTCCTGCATTAGTAATTAAATATCCTTTGATGGATGACACTTTATCTGTCTTATTCTTTTAATCACAAGATATATGCTGTTTTCTTAAGTATAAATGGTATGTAATTTGTTCAATTTGAGCTTTTTCTCCACATTTCTACTTATAAAGCATCAGTTAATGAGCTTGCAATATGTCTATTAACTTTTCAAGTCTACAAGTATAACTTTTCTATTATTATTTCCTTATTAACCTGAAAGCCTGAATCTTTAGCATGTAGTTACTTAAGTATATAAGCCGACCTTCTTTCAGGCATGATTTTACATATTGGATTGTACCAATTTGTACCAGAAATATACTGTGCCATATTGGTGGAGAATCTATATATAGTATGAAGGCTTGATACAGGACTGTATGGACACGTGGTATGGGTGTTGTGCTGATTTAGCATT
>NC_143192.1:27850000-27872500 GCF_051530095.1 Phoenix dactylifera | reverse complement strand
CACAACAAAAATATAGTGGTTCGGTGCATCCCAGCACCTACATCCACTCCCCAAGACCTCTTGGGAATTCCACTATAATCCTACAGATTACAGCCGGTTGTTTTACAAGCTCACAACCCAACTTGTTGTTTTACGAGCGCACAACGAACTCGGTCGGTTTTCCCAGGCTCACCGACTAGAACCACTCCGATTGTTTTCCCGGGCTCACAATCAAACCCTTACACGTTGGTTTTACCCTCGGCTCACCAACAAACCTAAACCCCGTTGGTTTTCCCCTTGGCTCACCAACAAACCTTAAACCCCGTTGGTTTTCCCCTTGGCTCACCAACAAACCTTAAACCCCGTTGGTTTTCCCTTTGGCTTACCAACAAACCTTTAACCCCTTGATTCAATCCCTTGATTGAATCAAGTTACAAGATATTAAAACAAAGAATAAAAACAAATCAAAGCTTCTTAAACAAGCAAATATAACAATATAAACAAATCAAGTAAAGAGAAGCCCTCAAACGAGTTTTGAAGATGGAGGAGCTCGACTTCTTCTTTACTTGACCCTCTTCTGATTTGGCACAAAGTAGAGGATCACCGCGGCAGCACACGGATGGAGAGGAAGCTTTGGAATACACTTGGAAGCTCTTCTTCTCTCTATTTCACTTTGAATGGCCCTTATTGTGCTTATGGGAGATTTCCCTTGGAATCTCTTCCCTAAATATTTTCTCCCACTTCCATCAGTTCTCTCCTAGCTCTCTTCTCGTTTTTATAGCTTTAGATGGAGTGGAAACAAGAATATAGCCGTTAGAGACAAAAATAGAGCCGTTGGAACCAGTCTGCAGCTCCTGACAATATGACCGTTGGGTTTGGAGTCGACTCGCGCGATCAAGAGTCGACTCGGCTGTAGTAGGAGTCGACTCGAGCTCTTCCGGAGTCGACTCGGCAACTGTTCCAAGTTTGAATTAAAGTTGCCGTCTTGACTGGGAGTCGACTCGACTTAACCCGGAGTCGACTCGCCAACTTCTGGCGCTGACCTGGCAATTTTGGAGTCGGCTCATCCTCTGTAGTCCGTGGATCCAAATTTGAATTTTGTCCACTCGAGTCGACTCGACTGTCCTGGGAGTCGACTCGAATCTCAGAGCCCGAACTCCCGATTCTCTGTCTTTTGGCTCATCCAGTCTTGGAGTCGACTCGAACTTCCTTGGAGTCGACTCGGCTCTCAGTTTCCGAAAGTTGGTCTTCTGCCATCTTAGTGTAGCGCTGCCTTGGAGTCGACTCGAGCTGTCTGGGAGTCGACTCGAATCTCAGAGTCGGAAAACTGATCCTCTGTATTTTGGAGCTGCGCTGCCTTGGAGTCGACTCGACTTGTCTTGGAGTCGACTCGCCTCTCAGAGACGAAAATACCGTCTTCTGTCTTGGGGTTGCGCTGTCTTTGGAGTCGACTCGGACTTTGTGGGAGTCGACTCGAATCTCAGTGTCCAAAAAACTGCTTCTCTGAGTTTTCCCTTGTGTACCACTGAGAGTCGACTCTCGCTTTCTTTGGAGTCGACCCGACAACCATTGGAGTCGACTCGCATTCCTCAGGAGTCGACTCGAATCTCAGGGTCGAAAATCCCTCTCTGACTTTTCTGCCTTTTACACCCTGGAGTCGACTCGTTCTACTCTCGAGTTGACTCGCCAAGCATTGGAGTCGACTCGAATTCCTCAGGAGTCGACTCGAAGACTATTCTTTTAAATTTTCCTTGAATTTGCTCCTCCAATTTGAATCTTTTGAACTTGAGACTTGGGCCAATAAATTGTAGCTTTCTTCCAACTTTTCTTGAGTGCTTTTAGAGGCCTTCTTGTGTTCTTCCAACTTGCTATGTTCCTTGCAACATAAATATCTTTCTCCTTGCAACATAAACATTAGTATTTATACTTCAAGGTTTTGTGATCATCAAAATCAATCTATGAATCAATCTTTGGGTCATCAATCTCCCCCTTTTTGATGATGACAAAACTTGGAGTATATGCAATATAAAAGATATTGTTTTCTAGAAGTAATACATAGCTAAGTTGCATGAAGTAGAAAACATATATATTTGAAACATACTTCATGATACTGCTTTAGATTCAATCAGCTTAACACAATCAACATATTTCAATTTAAGCTGATTTGTACTCAATACAAAAAGCATTATAAGCATATACTTAAATATTTCTCCCCCTTTTTGACAACATCAAAAAAAATAGGGAAACATTAAGCACAAAGATCAGAATACTCAAATATTTCTTTTCCTTATTGTACTCTGATTTGAATGTTGAATTATTGCAAGAATATGAATCATATAACTCAAGGCAATAATATTGGAATCAGATTAGTGAGCACAGATCAGAGCCAATTAAGATAATTTCAGAGCAGAACACATTGAATGTGATTTCAAGAAGTTTTCTAATTTGATACCACAGATAGTTTTCTAATCAAGTGTGGGTGGAATCTCTCTTAGGTTAATTCAAGAAGTACCACAAATGAAAATCTAACCTCTCTTCAATAATAAGTATGAAAGCTTGTTCATTTAGGACCTTTTGCCCAATCTATTAAGTATTTTATCAACCATGAGCGCAAATTAATTAATTCTCTTAATGACTTCAAAGTTCTTTTATGATAATATGAGCATTGGGGCACAAATATCAAAATATACATTCATGCAATTTTTGATACATCTTAGAGCTCTTTTAAAGACTTTCTTTTATTTCTTTAGAAAATAAGCACAATTTGATACATAAAATAATGAATTTGCACAAAATTGAAGTTCCAAAAAGCAAGCCAATTAGAGCTCATTAGTGAAGTTTTTTAAAAAAATAGATTTTCTAAGAGATACTCAAGAAAATTTAACACATTATTCTCCTCCTTTTTCATTAAATAGAGGCTCTTAAGATTTGCAATTTGGTTCAAGAGTGATGCATGAGATATACTAACCAAATAACACGCCTCAAGGTGTATCATAAAGATTTTCAGATTTAAATTTCAGATGATACATATTGGAGAGTATTAGGATCACTTTTCATTTAGTATTCTTTCCCTCTCCTATAGATTCATGTAATTAAGTTCCATAAGACCTCTCCTTCTGAAATTTTCTTTCTCCCCCTCAATTGATCATTCCATTTAAGAGTTTAGAATCCTAAGATAATGTTCAACAAAATTGTCAATCTCAAAAATATATTTTCTATAAGTTTCAGCTTATTTTCATAAGACTCAAGGTTTGAGATAAGACAACCTTTATAGAACTCATCTTAAGGTAATTAAAGCATGTCTTGCAATATAAGGAGGTTCATCAAAATCAATCCATAAAATTCAAAGCATGCATCAAAATAAAGTGTCTTTGGGATAGGATACTGAATATCTAAAGCTCCCCCTCAAAAGATGCATTCTTCTTTAATCATTTTAAATTGTTGAATTTCAGATTTTAGTGATAAACGTGAATAACACTGAAATTCTGTAATATCGTGAATGTAGAGTAATCTAGTATTATTCCAAAATTTGTAGTAATTACTCTTTCTAATCCTTTACGAACAAGTTATGCTTTCTCTTAATCTTAGAGAAAATGTATAGAAATATTAATCAGAAAATGATTCATTTGAAGCTCAATTTCTTTCAAAAGCATTTACATTTTCTTTCTTTTAGAGTCATTTGAGTGAACTGAAATATTTCTAGTTTTAAGATCATTCACTCTATTGATGGAAGTCTTTAATAATGTAGGAGAGAAAAATATATAGATGATCATTGAAGTATATCTATTTATAGAACTCAATTTCTTAATTATAGTTTTTCTGCAATGGATACATGAAGCACAATAAATCTTTTTAATATCAAAATAAGATTATATATTTAGAAATTTTTGTTTGCAATCAAGATCATCGAAAGACACATCATTTGGACCAATATTAGTACACTTTGAAGATAAGAAATGATATGTTTCGGATGCGTATCGGAGCAATCAACCAAAGGCATCAGAATTAATTCTGTTTTTCTTACTTTAAGATTTTATTTAGAAATCATATTGAGTCTAAGCTTGTATACAAAATCAGATTCTGAATTACATAGGATTTTCAATTGAGGCTTTCAAAATCATAATTTGAGATATGTATCTTCCACATTATAGCTCATCTTAAATCATTAAGATTGAAAACGAATATTTCAATAACATTAGAGCACTTTCAGAATCTTTGTATTTAATTTTGAGTTTTGATACAAAATGGAGGATACTTTAACAAGTATTAGGATATTATGTATCAAAGTTAGGCAAGTAGAAAGATAGATCAAGATTAATTCATTCTGCCTAAATAGAGATATCTTTATCTTCTCCTTTTTACAAATTTATTTAACTTTCAAATTTTAAAGATGATTGTGAACGACAAATCTGAAATTTCTTTTCAATAGAACCAAACAAAAGATGTTATGTAGCAATTCAAACATTCAAACAAATTGTCCAAGGATGAAGCATTACAAAATATTGAGAATCCATAAATCAAGACATCATACTATATGCAAAATATATTAAGTGTTAAGTCATGCATTAAAATAATAATAACAAGCATGTCAAGGATCAAAGTCAATTCTTTTCAAATACACTCCCCCTATTTAAATATCATCTTGCATTGACTTCATCCTTATGGTGTGTTTCCAAGTGACTAATAATTAGACTTGATTCTTCTTATATATTTTCATTTACTTTGTCTTTCATTTTCAACTTTCTTATGCTTTATATTCTATTTGCTCCCTATCCGGTGGAGTTGGGAAGGGGCACGAGGTACTACCACTAGCCTCCCTCTTGTGCCGTCCCTAATATGCCCTACACCGAATAGTTGGGTCAAATAGTGCCGGGTACTACCACTAGCCTCCCCATTGGCACCATCCCTATGATGAGCAATATAGAAAATTTATAAAGTTCACTTCAAACTCTCCCTGTTTAAGTGTAATTAATTACGAATTTTATCCCTTCCAAATGTGCCGAATATATTATGCTTGTTTTTCTTTTCCTTAAGATTGAAGTATTTGCCTTTGCTTAGATTTTACATCTCTTGAATAATATCCATTTTCTTTTCTTTATCTCTCTCTCTTTTTGTTATTCTCAAGTAATTTACATGAAAGAGTAGAATAAAGAAATAATCTTATGTATCATATAGATGTATATCATGCAAACAACATTTTCATTGTGCTCAAGGATTCATAATTTCTCACAAGTTATTTTAAATCAAAATTTTAAGCATAAACTTGTGTATTTCATGGTTATGACATAGGCAAAGATATATTTTAGTTTGGGCAAACCATGAAACAATTTCTAAAAGTATAAGTCAATCAATATATATATATATATATAGACATGATATCAAAAATTTATAATTAAAGACTTTAATCATGCCATAATAAGATTTAAGTTATTGACTTTGCTCAATTAATTTATGAGAGAAGCATCTAGAATTACCAATTCATTCTGCATTCTTCAGTCAAATACCTACTAGATTTCTTATGTATGAACTTTTGGCTGAAGAAGGTCCTCTCTCTTGTTTGCATGTGAATGTTTATTGTATCTTACATGGAGATATCCTTCAAGTTGAGATCTCTCATTTTCTTGCTCAAGGATCCTGCATTATTAACAAACTCCTTTTCTTTCTTGAAAGAAAGTCATTAGTTTCTTCAAGATACAAAACATTCATCCAACATATTTTTTTGACTAGATGACTCAATATAAGATATGACAATAGTTGCATGTTGAGTCACTTTACTCAAGAGATTGCCTAAATATAAGCAAGCACATATCACTTGAACTAAAGAGATAATTTCATTAACCAAGATGGTTCAAGGACAAGCATGTGAGGCAATAGAAAGATTTATCAAGGTCAAATCAATTTTTTTTTTATTTTCAGAATCAATTTAGCTTAGATTCTATTTGCTTAAGATAATTATCAATAAGCCATGTTAGCTAAGTTTTAATCAACTTATCTTAAATGGTTGTTTCTATCAAATTCAGATTGTGATTTATTTGTTATCAATAAAATATGATTCATTAAAGTTAGATTGAAGTCTTGCACAAGGGCACATAATGATCACACAATCTGGTCTATTAGGTATATGATAAAATAATTATTCTATCATGCTTTTGATGCTTGTTCCAAATCACAAATTGCTTTATCATATTTGTAATGAATGTTTTCAAATAAGGTGGTTATTTTACATAGATCTGAAATAATCACATAGAAGTGCATTCTACACATTCATTTGACAGAATATAAAGCTCGTAAAGCAATCAAATGATAATGGTGATCTTTACTTCTAATCATGCAAGAATTTTATCAAGATTTATTTCATCTTTTCTTGATTTAGTCTTTTAGTAGTTATCAATTTTTCTTCATTAAGTGCATTTCTGAAAAACTCAATTTGGTTCTGATTATTAACAAGTTTTCAGATTGTTATATGTAAAAGATTAACCATATACATATATAATTTGATTTTAGTATTTTGATAATAAATCATTAGTCTCATAAAGAATAAACTGAATTGATATTTCTTCAACTAGAATCTTTTCATTGAATATTCTATACGCATTGCTTGATGAATGATATCCAAGGATAGAAATATCTTTATCAGATTTGGCATTATTTTCAAAAGACCATATCAAGCATATCATAAGCTACTGAAAAATATGAAAGATATGCAATGGTTCATTTTTCATTTTTTAGAAGATCAAAAGGAGTTTTCATCAAAAATAGATCTAATAGAAATCATATGTATGACAAGCAGTGATGATAGCTTTTAAAAATCATTTAAGTAGATGACTATCATACACAATTGTCTTTTTCATTTCTTCAAGAATTTTATGAACCCTATTTTACTTAAGGTGTCCTTGGTGCTGAAATAATTAATTTCTGTATAAACTTTATCAGGATTTTGGTTTTCAACACTGTGTCATGATACTCTTCACAGTTTGGAAACCTTTTTCATTTGAAACACTTTTACAGGATTTAGCAAATACAGAAAATACTTCAGTTTTATTTGCCAAGAACAAATCCAATGTAAGCTTTTGAAAACTCAGTGATAGAAACAACATCTTTAGATTTAGAAATTGATTCTTGTTTGTTTCCTTAGTTAACATGCATAGCAAACTTTGACCTTTCAGAAGATACTCTAAGTAAGCCAATGCCAAAGTCTTTTGAAATTAAATCCATACTCGCATGAGTTGATATTATATGCCAAAGATGGTTTCTTTAATCTTGGTATTTATAGTGCAATATTCAAAGGCATACCAAGTACACATTTTCATATCTATGATCAATAAACAATAATGCCATGGATAAAAGCTCTCAATCAAGCATATAGAGAATTCATAGAGTTATTCTTAATAAATTGATTAATCATCTAGCAACTTATCCAACAATAAGTAAAGTATAATATAGAAAGATGGAGAAATTTGAAGTTATTTCTTCTATTTTAATTATTTTTCTTGATTACATTTAAGTTTTATTCTTTAATATATGTCTAGAGCACCCAATGTCCAATTTAACATCTTTTGTTGGAGCCTTGAGTGCTAGACACACCTGCAGAAAATATTTAGATTTTCAACTTAGGAACCCAAGCTCTTTTGGGTCCTTGCAGGTTAGCTATTATTGTTCCTTTTGGAACCCATATTTTCTTAATAGCTATTTTGTCCATAGGCTTGCAGATTTTTGGACTACAAGAAGTGTATTTCTGCATCTTCTTATTAAATTTAACAAACATGGATTTAACATGAGTGGTAGATGTTGGGAACCCGCCCATGCCGCTGATATTTCAAAAATTTTTCAGATGGCAGCGGAATCGGCATGCACGAGTTCGACGTTCATCTCATGAACGTTGTTTCGAGACCTTTCGTAATTAGGTAAGAATTAAATCCTTTTAAAACTAATAGGAAGATCAAATCTTCACCTTGCGCGGGTAGATGATCACCGCGAATCTGAATTCGTGGTTTTAGGAAGAGGGTTCGCTTGAAGCCGTTCAAACGTCCGGCCTCTACGGGTATCCACACGAAGCAGGATCCGATCCAAGCTCTCTATCTCACCGGGGTGCTAGCTCCCTTGCAGAGATAGCTTTTGATGGCTGATCTCCTCTCTTTCAATCAACTCTTGATTGCACTTGAGAGGAGGAAGAAGAAGGATGAAGAAGAGGAAGAAGATCACAGCCTTTCGCAGCCTTCTTCTTTGTCTTGCGTTGGAACAAGGAGGGAGGAGGAAGGGACCCGTCAAGCACCTTCTTTTCTTTTCCTTGCTGTCGGCTGAAACAAGGGAGGGAGAGGGTGGCCACGGCACCAAGGGAAGAGAGGAATCCAATACCTAGGGCGCCGGCCCCTAGTCCTCTTCTTAAAGGGATTGGAGCTCCTAACATTTAGGAGTTCCATGACAACTTACCTAAGAAGGGGCGCCGGCCCTAGCTCCTCATGTCGCCCTAGCCAAGTGGAGAGGGGCTGATGTCCCTCTTACTTGGTTAACCTAATCCTCTTCCAAAGAGGATTAGGTGCCTCTCTCATGGTTTAATCCTAATCTAATTAGGATTAGCCAATTTTGGGTTCAATCTATGCTAGTCCTAATCCAATTAGGACTTGGATGAATCATGACTCAATTGAACTCTTCAATCCTAATCCAATTAGGAGTCATGTTAATTCATTAGATTATTAATTAATTTAGACTTGAGGAATCCTAATCTAATTAGGATTTGTTTAATTTTAGTCCTAATCCAATTAGGACTCTATTTGAATCCAAAGTCCTAATCCAATTAGGATTTCTAGGAATCCTACTCCAAGTAGGAATCCAATTTTGATTCAAAACTCCTAATCTCATTAGGATTGAGGAATCCTATTCCAAATAGGAATCCCAGTCCTACTCCAACTAGGATTCCCAGTCCTAATCCAATTAGGACTCTAGGAATCCTACCCGAAGTAGGACTCTTGTTTCAAGTCCAATTAATTAATTCCCTTTGTTCCTTTTTCAACTTCTTATCAATCAAATTGATTTCTTGTGATTCCTAATCACGATTTCAACCATCGGATCGGTCAATACTTCTAGTGTGTGTGACCCCATAGGTTCTATTCTGACTGGTAGTGAGATATATTGTGATCTCTATCACTATATCATTGAAAACTCCTTTCAATGGGTTGGAACGATTCCAACTCAACTCATTAGGGTTTATCGATCATCAAGATAATCCCTATGAGTCCCACCATCCACCAGTGACACCTAGCAGCATGTAGTGGCTACCCAGCAGAATGGAATGATGAACCTCTAGGTGCAGTTAACATGTGATACAGTCCTACTATCGTGGATCCCTATGGGACGGAGGTCATGGACAACTCGTCAAACCCCATCGTCTGTCATATGTCAAGATTTATTCGACTCGAGTTCGATAGTGAGAAACTCTTTCTCCACTGTGCATACTGCCCCGGCCGAGGTCTTACGAACTCAGTCTTATAAATCACATAGGATCTCTCCTTATCTATCAAGGTCGATAGATTCCATATAGGTGCATACCCTACTCCTACAGTGAACTTACTGCAGCCAATCTACACTGCATGGACCCATATGGCTAGGGACCATGTATGTGTGCAGTCAAACTACAATAACCCCACTGTGAGCAGCCGAAGCACCGCAGGTCAAAGGACCAGTCACACTACTGCAACATCAAGCAAGTCACTGACGAGTGGATAGACATCCAAGTGACTTCTTGTATTGGTCACGCTCAGTACCCTTGTTCTCTAACAAGCACCTGCACTATCACTTCAGTGTCCCTACACTGTGGACTCAAGTCTCGTCCATCCAGAAGGAGAGTGATCTGTGCACTGATCGGATCGATCACCGTCCTCGTGATGATCCTTTGATCAGGAGCATTTAGAAATTAATCACCAATGATACATGGCTCAAATTCTCAACTCTTGAGAATATGTATCATCATCTTATTAATTTCTTGGACGATTCATAGACACATAAACAATATGAATGAAAAGATGCCTTTTATTTATTCAATAATAAATAGTCAAGTACAAAATTATGTCCCTAGAATCAACAATGTGTCAGCCAAATTGGCTTCTAGGGCATACATCTAACAATCTCCCACTTGCACTAAAGCCAATTGGTCATATATCTTAGGCCCATCTTCTCAAGGTGGGCTTCAGTCTTTTGCTGACTCAGCTGCTTAGTGAAAGGGTCTGCCACGTTATCCGCGGAGTCTACTCTCTGCACCTCTACATATTTCTTCTCCACATAGTCGCGTATGAGGTGAAAGCGCCGCTCTATATGCTTAGACTTCTGATGAGACCTTGGCTCCTTAGCAAGGGCTATGGCGCCATTGTTATCGCAGTAGAGTGTTATGGCATCTGATGTCATCACATCCAGCTCTGCAATGAATTTCTTGAACCAGAAGCCTTCCTTAGCAGCTTCAGAGGCGGCGATGTATTCGGCTTCCATAGTAGAATCAGCAATGATCGGTTGTTTAGAACTCTTCCAATTCACCGTACCACCATTGCACAAGAACACGTATCCAGATGTTGACTTCCTGTCATCGACATCAGTCATGAAGTCTGAATCTGTGTACCCTTCTACCTTTAACTCTGATGATCCTCCAAAAACCAAGAATAAATCTTTAGTTCTTCTCAAGTACTTAAGAATATTCTTCACAGCTGTCCAGTGTTCTTCACCTGGATTCGACTGATATCTGCTTGTGACACTCACAGCAAGAGCTATATCAGGTCGTGTACATAGCATGGCATACATGAGGCTTCCTATTGCTGATGCATAAGGAATCTTGCTCATGCGTTGAATCTCCTCAGATGTGTTGGGGCACATCTTCTTGGAGAGATGAATTCCATGCCTTAGGGGTAAGAGACCCCTCTTGAAGTTTTCCATGCTGAACCTCTTCAGCACCTCCTCTATGTACATCTTCTGTGAAAGGCCAAGCATCCTTTTAGATCTATCTCTATAGACCTTTATTCCCAAAATATAGGATGCTTCCCCAAGGTCTTTCATGGAGAATTCTTTTGACAACCAGACCTTGACCGAGGTTAACATGGGAATATCATTCCCAATCAGGAGAATGTCATCTACGTACAGTACGAGAAAAATGACAGCACTCCCACTAACCTTTTTATAAACACATGGTTCCTCTTCGTTTTTGATGAAATCAAACGTTTTGATTGCATCATCGAAACGAGTGTTCCAACTCCGAGAGGCTTGCTTTAGTCCATAGATGGACCTTTGCAGCTTGCAGACCTTGTGATCTCCATCACTGGAAGTAAAACCCAAAGGCTGTTCCATATAGATATCTTCATCAAGATATCCATTCAGGAAAGCAGTTTTCACATCCATCTGCCAGATTTCATAGTCATGAAATGCTGCAATGGCAAGCAATGTCCGGATGGATTTTAGCATGGCTACAGGTGAAAAGGTCTCCTGATAGTCAATACCTTCGCGCTGACTATACCCTTTCGCCACAAGCCTTGCCTTATAGGTCTCTACCTCTCCATCCGAACCTATTTTTCTTTTGTAGATCCATTTGCATCCAATAGGTACAATACCTTCTGGTGGATCTACTAAGGTCCAGACTTGGTTGGAATGCATGGAGTCTATCTTTGACTTCATAGCTTTCAGCCATTTCTCGGAATCGATATCAGATATCGCCTCGTTGTAGGTTTTGGGATCCTGTATGTGATCCCTATCTCCCACTAGGAACATTTCCTCGGTATCCTCTTCTAGTATACCTAAGTATCTATCGGGAGGATGGGAGACCCTACTAGATCTACGAGGTGGTTGAGGGACATCGTGTACTGGCTCCTTATGAATAGGTTCTATAGGATCCATGACTCGTTGCTTTTCAGAGACTTTCTCTTCAAGCTCAATTTTCCTCCCACTGCCTCTATCAAGGATAAACTGATTTTCCAAGAAGATGGCATGACGGCTCACAAACACATTGTGATCCTCTGAGACGTAAAAATTGTATCCTAATGACTCTTTAGGATATCCTATAAAACGAGCACTTATGGTCCTAGCCTCTAACTTGTCCGCCTGTAGTCGCTTGACGTGGGCCGGACACCCCCAAATCTTGAGATGACCCAGACTTGGTTTCTTACCATGCCATATCTCATACGGTGTGGTAGGAACGGATTTAGAGGGAACTCTATTCAATAAATAAATCGCTGTGAGTAAGGCATCTCCCCAAAGGAATATAGGTAAATCAGTGAAGCTCATCATGGACCTGACCATATCCAATAGGGTCCGATTTCTCCTCTCTGACACCCCGTTGAGTTGAGGTGTACCCGGAGGTGTCCATTGTGAGACTATGCCGTTTTCTTTGAGATAGTCCCGGAATTCCCCACTAAGGTATTCTCCTCCCCGATCTGATCGAAGAGCCTTAAGAGATTTTCCAGTTTGTTTTTCTACTTCATTCTTGAACTCTTTGAACTTTTCAAAGGATTCAGACTTGTGTCTCATAAGATACACATACCCATACCGTGAATAATCATCGGTAAAGGTAATGAAGTAAGAATAACGTCCCCTGGCTAGCACATCGAATGGGCCACATACATCTGTATGTACTAGGGTAAGTATTTCAGTGGTCCTCTCCCCATGTCCTACAAAGGGTAGTCTAGCCATCTTTCCTTGAAGACAGGACTCGCAAACTGGATATGACTCGGAAGTCAATGAACCTAAAAGCCCATCTTTATCCATTTTGTTCATTCTATCTTCTCCAATATGGCCAAGTCTGAGGTGCCACAAATATTTTTGGTTTATCTCATCTCTGGATCTTTTGGATCCTTTGGCACTCACATCTTGCTCGGTAACATTCACAGATACATCCATATGTAAATGGTAGAGACTGTCAATCATAAAACCACGTGCGACTATTTTATTTCTTAAATAAATAGAACAGCAGTCTTTGTCAAATGTAAAAACATGACCTTCCTGTGCTAGACATGAAACAGAAATCAAATTTCTGCTAGCAACAGGTACATAATAACAGTCTCTAAGTATTAAACTAAATCCAGACGGTAGTCGCAGATGGTAGGTGCCCACAGCCACAGCAGCAACTTTTGCCCCGTTGCCAACCCGAAGGGTTACCGCACCTTCCGCCAGCCTTCTACTTTCCTTTAGACCCTGCATGGTAGTGCACAAATGAGCACTAGAACCAGAATCTATAACCCAACTAGAAGTAGAAGAAACCGTTAGATTAGTTTCAATAATGAGCAAGTCTATACCTTCTGAAGGTGTGTCACCTTTCTTGTTCTTTAGGCTCTCGAGGTATGAAGGACAGTTTCTCTTCCAGTGGCCTTCGACATTGCAGTGGAAACATTTTCCTTTGTCGTTAGCCTTTTTCTTTTGAACTTCCTTCTTTGGCTTCTTGTCTTTCTTCTGCTTCTTTGCAGGCTTCTTTTTCTTCCAAGTAGACTTTCTCTTGGAACCAGAAGTCAACTCAGCAGCGAGGACATTGCCCCTTGAACCTTTCAAGGCTCCCTCAGCAGTTACCAATATGTTGATTAGTTCAGTCTTAGTGCATTCAATCTTATTCATGTGGTAGTTTACTATAAACTGACCAAATGAATCAGGAAGTGACTGTAGGATCAAATCCACTTGCAATTCCTTGTGCATGTCCATACCGAGCTTCTCAAGCTCCTCTAGGTCCTTGATCATGGTCAGACCGTGATCATGGACAGACTGCCCTTCGCGCATCTTCGCTTTGAAAAGCCTCTTGGACACTTCAAAACGAGCTGTGCGACTCTGCTCACCATACAACTCTTGTAGGTGTGCCAGTATGTCCCTAGCAGTCTTTATATTTTCATGCTGGCATTGGAGTTCATTAGACATAGATGCCATCATATAGCATTTTACTCTAATGTCATCGTCCAACCACTTTTTATGCATCTCACGCTGAACATCAGTGGGACGTGCTGGTAATGTGGGGATATCTGAATCGAGTATATAGCCTATCTTCTCACAGTCCAAAACTATTTTGAGATTTCTAAGCCAGTCCTTGTAATTGGTTCCGGTCAGTCGGTTGGTCTCAAGAATACGGGTCAAAGGGTTTGAAGCCGACATTGTATCTGCAGAGAGTAAAGATTCTAGTTAGACTCTTGTACTTGATCCTAATCTGTCCTAAGGTCTTTTAGAACAAATATGACTCCCACTATTTTCTCGAATTCCTCACACTCCCCTGGTAGGAAAACGGAAATCCCACACGACTAGGGTTTCTAGTGGGTACTGCGGTCCCACCAATTCACATGCCACCTCACCTAACAGTTATTGGTGACACATAGATGGATGAGTGTACAACTCTTGTACAATGCTTCTCAAGCATGTTGCAGTGCAACTTGGTCTCTAAGCCATGAAGACCTCACCTAACAGTTATTGGTCCCATTTCTTAGTTAAGTCAGACCCACCGTATAACCGTAGGAATAAAGTCGTCATTGGGTCCTCACCTAACAGTTATTGGTGCCCAACCCCACCTTTACCCTACAACATCTCATGTCTATAGAGAGGTCCAGCCCCCCAATGCAACTTGACCACTGTATCCAGCCGAGACAAGTCAACATCAGAAAGGCCTTAGCAGCTCTACTACAGTGGAAGACCTATTGACTTAATATTGGTTAATCAGGTCTTAGTGTTTGCAACTTGAGCCTTTCATAAGAGGTAATCGAACAATTGGCCAGGTAAGCAGGTGGGAGGCTCCCCTTACTCAGAGAGTAAGGTCCTAATTAAGTAACCACCTTTCATGCTTTCCTAGACACCAATTAGATCAATTAATCTAATATGACTTGCTCATGTCGGTTCACTCTCGACTTGATTGAGGAGGTTTTGATTTAGGTCTCAATTGGGTTTGCTACATCACATGTAGACCTATCTACCCGACTCTCATTCACATCACATGCAAACGGCGCATTGCAGGCAGTTATAATCGCGGCAATAATTAAAGCTAAACTTTAACTAGGTGATGATCATGGATTCTAATTAGGTCGTATTACAAGCACATGCACATCAATTGATCAAGTGGTCTTCAACTCTTGAATTGGTTCCAAGCCTCCTTGATTCGATCCTTGATCAACCCTTGATCCCATCGCCATCAACCGCTTGGATCACCTTTCATCTCATGCCTTTGCTTCAACTTGATCGTTGATGTACATCACATCACAGAAATACAACCAGATGTAAAATAAAAATAAAAATAATTTACATCTCCTTTTAGGAGGCACGCAGGCCTCTCAAAACATCAAATAAGATGCATGCAAGCATCTGAAAAATTACATGACATCGCAGATCACATCGCAGGTCATTACATTTGATACCAAAAGGGGTTGAATCCTATGATCATCACCGTATGCTACAATTATAATTTTCAGATCTGAAACTTAACTGATTATATCATGACATAGGTCGCTGATCATGCTAATCATGATTCTAAACTTTGTAATCCCATTAACAATGCAATTAGAATCATCTTTTTATCACATAAAAATCAGCATGTAAAAATCAGCACCCCTGAAAAATCTGCATGCAGAATTTTTCAGCATGCATGATCATTTAATTTTCAGATCTAATATGCCTTTAGATATTTAATTCTTACCTTAATCTACGAAGCCTAGGCTCTGATACCACTGTTGGGAACCCGCCCATGCCGCTGATATTTCAAAAATTTTTCAGATGGCAGCGGAATCGGCATGCACGAGTTCGACGTTCATCTCATGAACGTTGTTTCGAGACCTTTCGTAATTAGGTAAGAATTAAATCCTTTTAAAACTAATAGGAAGATCAAATCTTCACCTTGCGCGGGTAGATGATCACCGCGAATCTGAATTCGTGGTTTTAGGAAGAGGGTTCGCTTGAAGCCGTTCAAACGTCCGGCCTCTACGGGTATCCACACGAAGCAGGATCCGATCCAAGCTCTCTATCTCACCGGGGTGCTAGCTCCCTTGCAGAGATAGCTTTTGATGGCTGATCTCCTCTCTTTCAATCAACTCTTGATTGCACTTGAGAGGAGGAAGAAGAAGGATGAAGAAGAGGAAGAAGATCACAGCCTTTCGCAGCCTTCTTCTTTGTCTTGCGTTGGAACAAGGAGGGAGGAGGAAGGGACCCGTCAAGCACCTTCTTTTCTTTTCCTTGCTGTCGGCTGAAACAAGGGAGGGAGAGGGTGGCCACGGCACCAAGGGAAGAGAGGAATCCAATACCTAGGGCGCCGGCCCCTAGTCCTCTTCTTAAAGGGATTGGAGCTCCTAACATTTAGGAGTTCCATGACAACTTACCTAAGAAGGGGCGCCGGCCCTAGCTCCTCATGTCGCCCTAGCCAAGTGGAGAGGGGCTGATGTCCCTCTTACTTGGTTAACCTAATCCTCTTCCAAAGAGGATTAGGTGCCTCTCTCATGGTTTAATCCTAATCTAATTAGGATTAGCCAATTTTGGGTTCAATCTATGCTAGTCCTAATCCAATTAGGACTTGGATGAATCATGACTCAATTGAACTCTTCAATCCTAATCCAATTAGGAGTCATGTTAATTCATTAGATTATTAATTAATTTAGACTTGAGGAATCCTAATCTAATTAGGATTTGTTTAATTTTAGTCCTAATCCAATTAGGACTCTATTTGAATCCAAAGTCCTAATCCAATTAGGATTTCTAGGAATCCTACTCCAAGTAGGAATCCAATTTTGATTCAAAACTCCTAATCTCATTAGGATTGAGGAATCCTATTCCAAATAGGAATCCCAGTCCTACTCCAACTAGGATTCCCAGTCCTAATCCAATTAGGACTCTAGGAATCCTACCCGAAGTAGGACTCTTGTTTCAAGTCCAATTAATTAATTCCCTTTGTTCCTTTTTCAACTTCTTATCAATCAAATTGATTTCTTGTGATTCCTAATCACGATTTCAACCATCGGATCGGTCAATACTTCTAGTGTGTGTGACCCCATAGGTTCTATTCTGACTGGTAGTGAGATATATTGTGATCTCTATCACTATATCATTGAAAACTCCTTTCAATGGGTTGGAACGATTCCAACTCAACTCATTAGGGTTTATCGATCATCAAGATAATCCCTATGAGTCCCACCATCCACCAGTGACACCTAGCAGCATGTAGTGGCTACCCAGCAGAATGGAATGATGAACCTCTAGGTGCAGTTAACATGTGATACAGTCCTACTATCGTGGATCCCTATGGGACGGAGGTCATGGACAACTCGTCAAACCCCATCGTCTGTCATATGTCAAGATTTATTCGACTCGAGTTCGATAGTGAGAAACTCTTTCTCCACTGTGCATACTGCCCCGGCCGAGGTCTTACGAACTCAGTCTTATAAATCACATAGGATCTCTCCTTATCTATCAAGGTCGATAGATTCCATATAGGTGCATACCCTACTCCTACAGTGAACTTACTGCAGCCAATCTACACTGCATGGACCCATATGGCTAGGGACCATGTATGTGTGCAGTCAAACTACAATAACCCCACTGTGAGCAGCCGAAGCACCGCAGGTCAAAGGACCAGTCACACTACTGCAACATCAAGCAAGTCACTGACGAGTGGATAGACATCCAAGTGACTTCTTGTATTGGTCACGCTCAGTACCCTTGTTCTCTAACAAGCACCTGCACTATCACTTCAGTGTCCCTACACTGTGGACTCAAGTCTCGTCCATCCAGAAGGAGAGTGATCTGTGCACTGATCGGATCGATCACCGTCCTCGTGATGATCCTTTGATCAGGAGCATTTAGAAATTAATCACCAATGATACATGGCTCAAATTCTCAACTCTTGAGAATATGTATCATCATCTTATTAATTTCTTGGACGATTCATAGACACATAAACAATATGAATGAAAAGATGCCTTTTATTTATTCAATAATAAATAGTCAAGTACAAAATTATGTCCCTAGAATCAACAATGTGTCAGCCAAATTGGCTTCTAGGGCATACATCTAACAGTAGATAATCCTTCAGTTTTCTGTTTTTGCCTTTTAGGTTTATCAAATTTGTAATGTACAGATTTAGGAACAGAAGAGATTTTGCATAACCTTTGTTCCTGTTTATCAGCATTATAAGAATCTATTTTAAAATGATTAGAAACTGTTTTAACAAACATATTCTTGAAAGATTTTTGGGTGTACCAAGGTTGACATCCCAATCCAATATTATCAAATTCAGCTCTTTGATTATTTATCATTAGATTCAACTTTTCAGAGCTCAAAGTAAATCTTTCAACAACAGGTTTTAATTTGTCAACTTCTTTAGTTAATCTTTTGTTATCTTCTGAAAGCAATTCATTATTTTTCTTAAGTTTATCATGGCTTTCAGTGAGAAGTTGGTTTTTCTGATTTAGTTCTTGATTTTCTTTAATTAAGATTTCAGTTTTACTAGTTAGTTTCAGTTTTTCATCTATTAGAATTTGATTTTCATTCTTCAAGTTCTTGTTCTTACAAACAAGTTTCTTATATTCTAAATACAAATCAGAAAAGGCATCGTGGAGTTCATCAAATGTAAAATTGCTTTCAGTTCCAGCATGTACCTCATGTGCCACCAAGCATGGATTTTTAATATGATACTGCTCTCCTTCTACACATGATGTTTCAGATTTGTTAGTGCATTCATATTTGTCTTCAAGCATATTCCATATTCCTTTAGCAGTCATGCAAGAAGATATGCAATTAAACTCATTCCTATCTAATGCACAATATAAAAGGTTCATGGCATCAGCATTCAATTGTGCTAAATCCTTTTCATTAAAAGTTTGAGAGAGTGTGTGAAGATCATTTATTATGATTTTTCATAAATAATAGTTTTGTGATTGAATAAAGATGCGCATGCGTATTTTCCAATGTGTATAGTTTATGCCATTAAATAGTGGTGGTGTATCAATTGATTGTCCTTCTCCTAGAAAACTATCTATTTGAGTTGTCATGATCTTTGGCTCTAGTCGGTTAAGACTACAAATAATATTTGAGCACCTGCTCTGATACCACTTGTTGCCCAAGGTGACAACCCAAGAGGGGGGGGGGGTGAATTGGGTCTTTTAAAACTTTTAAACTACTTCTAATCTTTTAGATTAATTATGCTAAGTTGTATGGATGCTTAGTGAAGCTTAACCTTAGCAAGAGTATGATTCTAATCTAATCAATTAATTAAGCAGTGGGTTCAATAAAAGATTAGCCTAATTTTGCCCTAGTATGCTATTCAATTTAATGATTGAGTAAATTGATTATGCTTTCAACTAAAGGATGCACGAAGAAGAGTTAAGCAAGCTTAATATCTAAGTAAGTGAGTGAGGAGGTCAGTCAACAAAGAGCATCACAAACACAACAAAAATATAGTGGTTCGGTGCATCCCAGCACCTACATCCACTCCCCAAGACCTCTTGGGAATTCCACTATAATCCTACAGATTACAGCCGGTTGTTTTACAAGCTCACAACCCAACTTGTTGTTTTACGAGCGCACAACGAACTCGGTCGGTTTTCCCAGGCTCACCGACTAGAACCACTCCGATTGTTTTTCCGGGCTCACAATCAAACCCTTACACGTTGGTTTTACCCTCGGCTCACCAACAAACCTAAACCCCGTTGGTTTTCCCCTTGGCTCACCAACAAACCTTAAACCCCGTTGGTTTTCCCCTTGGCTCACCAACAAACCTTAAACCCCGTTGGTTTTCCCTTTGGCTTACCAACAAACCTTTAACCCCTTGATTCAATCCCTTGATTGAATCAAGTTACAAGATATTAAAACAAAGAATAAAAACAAATCAAAGCTTCTTAAACAAGCAAATATAACAATATAAACAAATCAAGTAAAGAGAAGCCCTCAAACGAGTTTTGAAGATGGAGGAGCTCGACTTCTTCTTTACTTGACCCTCTTCTGATTTGGCACGAAGTAGAGGATCACCGCGGCAGCACACGGATGGAGAGGAAGCTTTGGAATACACTTGGAAGCTCTTCTTCTCTCTATTTCACTTTGAATGGCCCTTATTGTGCTTATGGGAGATTTCCCTTGGAATCTCTTCCCTAAATGTTTTCTCCCACTTCCATCAGTTCTCTCCTAGCTCTCTTCTCGTTTTTATAGCTTTAGATGGAGTGGAAACAAGAATATAGCCGTTAGAGACAAAAATAGAGCCGTTGGAACCAGTCTGCAGCTCCTGACAATATGACCGTTGGGTTTGGAGTCGACTCGCGCGATCAGGAGTCGGCTCGGCTGTAGTAGGAGCCGACTCGAGCTCTTCCGGAGTCGACTCGGCAACTGTTCCAAGTTTGAATTAAAGTTGCCGTCTTGACTGGGAGTCGACTCGACTTAACCCGGAGTCGACTCGCCAACTTCTGGCGCTGACCTGGCAATTTTGGAGTCGGCTCATCCTCTGTAGTCCGTGGATCCAAATTTGAATTTTGTCCACTCGAGTCGACTCGACTGTCCTGGGAGTCGACTCGAATCTCAGAGCCCGAACTCCCGATTCTCTGTCTTTTGGCTCATCCAGTCTTGGAGTCGACTCGAACTTCCTTGGAGTCGACTCGGCTCTCAGTTTCCGAAAGTTGGTCTTCTGCCATCTTAGTGTAGCGCTGCCTTGGAGTCGACTCGAGCTGTCTGGGAGTCGACTCGAATCTCAGAGTCGGAAAACTGATCCTCTGTATTTTGGAGCCGCGCTGCCTTGGAGTCGACTCGACTTGTCTTGGAGTCGACTCGCCTCTCAGAGACGAAAATACCGTCTTCTGTCTTGGGGTTGCGCTGTCTTTGGAGTCGACTCGGACTTTGTGGGAGTCGACTCGAATCTCAGTGTCCAAAAAACTGCTTCTCTGAGTTTTCCCTTGTGTACCACTGAGAGTCGACTCTCGCTTTCTTTGGAGTCGACCCGACAACCATTGGAGTCGACTCGCATTCCTCAGGAGTCGACTCGAATCTCAGGGTCGAAAATCCCTCTCTGACTTTTCTGCCTTTTACACCCTGGAGTCGACTCGTTCTACTCTCGAGTTGACTCGCCAAGTATTGGAGTCGACTCGAATTCCTCAGGAGTCGACTCGAAGACTATTCTTTTAAATTTTCCTTGAATTTGCTCCTCCAATTTGAATCTTTTGAACTTGAGACTTGGGCCAATAAATTGTAGCTTTCTTCCAACTTTTCTTGAGTGCTTTTAGAGGCCTTCTTGTGTTCTTCCAACTTGCTATGTTCCTTGCAACATAAATATCTTTCTCCTTGCAACATAAACATTAGTATCTATACTTCAAGGTTTTGTGATCATCAAAATCAATCTATGAATCAATCTTTGGGTCATCAATAGGTAAATAGGATAACGACCTATCCAACCCATAGGTATTAATTATGATTCACTTAATTAGAACATAAGAGTATAGGAGGGAAAGTATCATGTGACAATTGGTTATCAATTTCTTAAAGAGCTCATTTTATTAGGAGTTGACACAATACGTAACTTAGTTAGTGAGGTACCTACTTCATGTAAATTATAATTGAGTTAACTTATAGGAATAATATTTGTACGATGTTTAACTCTAATATTGGCGTAATCGATTAATAATTGGACATAAGCTAGTAAGGTAAGAACATACCTATTAGTGGACTATCTGTTGTGTTATAGGTATATTATGGGGACATTACTAGGGTGGACTATCCATACCACCCCATAAACCACTAAACTATATCTCTCCGTAGCATACCATAGCATAATAACTAGTGGACATTTAATAGTTACCTTAGTTATTTTATGTAATTTGCTTACCATAAGTATACCTACTATAGGTATTAACCCATAATTATTGGATTTAATAGTTACCTTAGTAATCGTTGGGGAAATCCATAATAACTCAATCGTTGCAACATAAGCATAGATCTCCTCTCAACCCCTATTCTTCCACCCGACCTTGTCCTTGGCCCTTAGTGACCTCGGTGCCTTCCCCCTCCCTCACCTATGGTAACCCCTATGCCATCGCCCTTGCTCTCGGCGACACTACACTAACTCCTCAATCCTTGCTGGTCACCTCTCAATCCTTGTCGTGCTCTCCCCGGTCACTTTTTTGCCCTTATCGAGATCTCCCTCATCCCTAGCCATGTTGTCGGCTCATCCCTCCCTCCATCTCCTTTTGCCACTCCTTCCACTTCCTCACCATCATCCATAGCTTTCTCTCATGTGCCATTCCACCTCCCTTGCCTCACTACGTCATCTCTGCACCCTTAACCTCAACTTCAACCTCTGCTTCGTCTGAATCTCCGACAATCGTTGCAATCCTAGCTCTCTCCAACCTCATCCTCTTCCACAACCACCTCTCCAGCCAAATTCCTCGTTTCCCATTCTCCTCCCATCCCCTTCTCCTCAATCTCAAGCGCATCTCCCTCTCTTGTGAGATCCCAGCTTCTTTGCCATCTCTCCGCTACCTCATCCTTGCCTCCAACTAGCTCTTAGGAGGAGCTCTTGCTAGGGGCTCGGTGAGTGCCGGTATCATCAATGTTGCTATTATGAGATGCTTA
>NC_143192.1:27785000-27842500 GCF_051530095.1 Phoenix dactylifera | reverse complement strand
TTGTAAATTACCATATGAATAAAATTGAATGCACCAAACTTGAATTGTTGAATATGTTGGTGACAACTGAGGGAGCCTTGAAAGGTTCAAGGGGCACAGTTCTCGCTGCTAAGCTAGCTTTTACTTCCAAGAGAAAATCTACTGGAAAGAAGAAGAAGCCTACGAAGAAGTAGAAGACCAAGAAAAAGCCGAAGAAGGAAGTTCCTAAGAAGAAGGCCGAACCCAAAGAAAAATGTTTCCATTGCAATGGAGACAGCCATTGGAAGAGGAACTGTCCTATCTATATGGAAAACATAAAGGGCAAGAAGGGTGACACGCCTTCTGAAGGTATGTCTAATATGCTCATTATTGATACTAATCTAACAGTTTCTTCTATTTCCAGTTGGGTTATAGACTCTGGTTCTAGTGTTCACTTGTGCACTACCATGCAGGATCTAAAGAAAAGTAGAAAGCTTACGGAAGGTGCGGTAACCCTATGGGTTGGCAATGGAGTAAGAGTTGCTGCTGTTGCTGTGGGTACATTTCCTTTGCATTTACCATCAGGATTTAGTTTGATACTTAGAGATTGTTATTTTGTACCTAGTGCTAGCAGAAATCTAATTTCTGTATCTTGTCTAGCATAGGAACATTATGAATTCAATTTTAATAAAGACTACGTTTTCATTTATTTGCGAAATAAACTGTTTGGACGTGGTTTTATGATTGACGGTCTATATCACTTATATATGGATGTATCTGTGAACGTATCTGAGCATACAGTGAGTACCATAGGATCTAAAAGATCTAGAGATGAGATAAATCAAAAGTATTTGTGGCACCTTAGACTTGGTCATATAAGAGAAGACAGAATTAACAAATTGGAGAAACAGGGGCTTTTGAGTTCATTTACTTCTGAGTCATATCCGATTTGTGGATCCTGCCTTCAAGGAAAAATGACCAAATTACCCTTTGTAGAACACGGGGAGAGGTCCGCTGAAATACTTGCCCTAGTACACACTGATGTGTGTGGCCTATTCGATGTGCAGGCTAGGGGTCAATTTTTCTATTTTATTACTTTTACTGATGATTTCTTACGATATGGTTATGTCTATCTTATGAGACATAAATCTGAAGCATTTGAAAGGTTCAAAGAATTCAGATTTGAAGTAGAAAAACAGACAGAAAAACTCATTAAGGTTCTTCGATCAGATCGAGGAGGAGAACACCTTAGTGGAGAGTTTCGCGATTATCTCAAACAAAATGGTATAGTTTCACAATGGACACCTCCTGGAAACCTCAACTCAACGGAGTGTCAGAAAGGAGGAATCAGATCCTATTGGATATGGTCAGGTCCATGATGAGCTTCACTGACTTACCCTTATTCTTGTGGGGAGATGCCCTACTTACAACTATCTACATATTGAATAGAGTTTCCTCTAAGTCCGTTCCTACCACACCGTATGAGATATGGCATGGTAAGAAACTAAGTCTTGGTTATCTCAAGATTTGGGGATGCCTGGCCCAAGTCAAACGATAACAGGCAGACAAGTTAGAGGCTAGGTCAATTGGTGCTCGTTTCATTGGATATCCTAAAGAGTCATTAGGATATAATTTTTACATCCCAGAAAACCACAAAGTGTTTGTGAGCCGACATGCCATCTTCTTGGAAAAACAGTTTATCCTGGCTAGAGGCAGTGGGAGAAAAATTGAGTTCGAAGAGAAAATCTCTCAAGAGCAACGAGCAATTGAGCCTAGTGAACCTATTCACATTGAGCCAGTACATGAAGAACCTCGTCCACTTCGTAGATCCAGTAGGATCTCCCATCCTCCTAAAAGATACTTAGGTATGCTTACAGAGGACATAGAGGAAGAGTTCCTCATGGGAGAAAGAGATCATAGTAATGATCCCAAGACCTACAACGAAGCAATGTTAGACATCGACTCCAAAAAATAGATGGATGCAATGAAATCAGAAATAGACTCCATGCATTCCAACCAAGTATGGACCTTAGTAGATCCACCTGAAGGTATTGTACCTATTGGGTGTAAATGGGTCTACAAAAGAAAAATGGGTTTGGATGGCAAGGTAAAGACCTATAAGGCAAGGTTGATGGCAAAAGGTTATACTCAGCGCGAAGGTATTGACTATCAGGATACCTTTTCACCGGTAGCCATGCTGAAGTCCATTCGAACGTTGCTTGCTATTGCAGCTTATCATGATTATGAGATATGGCAGATGGATGTGAAAACTGCATTCCTTAATGGATATCTTGAGAAAGATTTTATATGAAACAGTCTCAGAGTTTTACTTCCAGTGATGGTGATCACAAGGTCTGCAAGCAGCAAAGATCCTTTTATGGACTAAAGCAAGCATCTCGAAGTTGGAACACTCGTTTCGATGATGTGATCAAATCATTTGATTTCATCAAAAATAAAGAGGAACCATGTGTGTACAAAAAGGTTAGTGGGAGGGCTATAGTATTCCTCGTATTGTACATGGATGATATACTCCTAATTGGGAATGATATTTCCATGTTCACATCGGTCAAGTTATGGCTGTCTAAGAAGTTTTCCATGAAAGACCTAGGTGAAGCATCTTATATTTTGGAAATTAAGGTCTATAGAGATAGATCTAAGAGGATGCTTGGCCTATCACAGAAAATGTACATAGAGGAAGTGCTGAAGAGGTTCAGCATGGAAAACTCTAAAAGGGGATTGTTACCCCTAAGGTATGGGATAAATCTCTCCAAGAAGATGTGTCCCAAAACATCTGAAAAGATTCATCATGAGTAGGATCCCTTATGCATCGGCAATAGGGAGCCTTATGTATGCCATGCTATGTACTTGACCTGATATAGCACATGCTGTGAGTGTCACGAGCAGATATCAGTCGAATCCAGGCGAGGAGCACTGGATAGCTGTGAAAAATATCCTTAAGTACTTGAGAAGGACTAAGGATATATTTTTGGTCTTTGGGGGAGGCACAGAGTTAAAGGTAGAAGGATATACTAATTCAGACTTCATGACTGACCTTGATGATAGAAAGTCTACATCAGGATATGTGTTCTTATGCAATGGAGGATCGATAAATTGGAAGAGTTCCAAGCAATCGATTATTGCAGATTCTACCATGAAAGCAGAGTATATTGCTACATCGGATGTTGCGAAGGAAGCGTTCTGATATAAGAAGTTTGTCGAAGAGCTAGGAGTCAAGTTATCAGATGCCATAACCCAAGCACATAGAGCGGCGATTTCATCTAATTCGCGACTACCTCGAAAAGAAGTATGTAGAGGTGCAGAGAGTAGACTCCACTGATAACGTGGCGGACCCATTCACTAAGCAGCTGAGTCAGAAGAAATTAGAAGTCCATCTTGAAAAAATGGGACTTAAATACATATCTGATTGGCTTTAGTGCAAGTGGGAGATTGTTAGAAGTATGCCCTAGAAGCCAACGTGGCTGACGCATATTTGTAATCTGGGGCACAAATTTGTAATTTGACTCTTATTAATAAATAAAATTAGGCAATTTATTTTTCATTCTTATTTTGTATGTGTCCATGAATCGTCCAAGAAATTAATAGATGATGATATATATTCTCAAAGGAGTTAAGAATTTGAGGCATGTGTCATTAGGGATTAATTTCTAAATGCTCCTGATCGATGGATCCATCACGAGGGACGGTGATCGATCCGCTGAGATTAGTGCACAGATCACTTAGTCAGATGGACGAGTCTCGAGTCCACGGTGTGGAGACACTGGAGTGATTATGTAAGTACTTGTTAGAGAAACTTATCGAGTCCATGAATCTAATTGGTGCCTTTATGTGCGGTCAGAGAAACTTATCAGAAGTGGCTCAGTGACCGTATCGCTGTCCGATGCTTTATGTTTGCTCCAATGAGCGACGAGTTCAGTCGCCGGTTTGAGAATGCCCAGCCCGAAGAAATTGTTCAAGTGTTGAACGAATCTTTTGGCACTCCCAACGATGTTGAAAGGCACAAGATTAGTTGTGCTATTTTCAGCGCACGGATGAAGGATGGGGCATTGGTGACTGATCATGTATTGTACATGATTGAGTTGATCGAGCGCCTGAGCACTCTCGATTTTTCCCTTCATGATCAATTGGGGAAAGATGCTATACTGAACTCTCTTCTTGGTTCGTACCGCCCATTTCACACCAACTTTCATATGATAAAACTAGGAGTAAATTATCACCAATTGTTGGGTTTACTACAAACTTTTGAGAAGGATCACCAACTCCTAAAAGGGTCAGTGAATTTAGTGGGAGGTTCGTCCAAGGGTCGTGGTCCCTTTAAGAAAGGGAAGAAGAAAAAGAAAAATCAAAACAAAAAGGTGCATCATGCCGAGCAAAGTCAGACTAAGAAGAAGAAGGCTGATCAGAGTAAGGCAGAGTGCTTCTACTATAAGAAGCAAGGGCATTGGAAGAGGAACTGTCCTTAGTACATTGCCTCTCTTGACCCGAACATGCCAAAGAAAAAGATACAATCAGTTGCAGGTCAAAGTACTTATATGATAATACCTTGTAATTTCTCAATATGTGATAACTCGACCTGGTTATTGGATACTGATCGGTTCTTTCAATTTCAAAAATAAACCACGCAATAGCACGTATCCTGTAGGATAGTGATTACGGATGTCGGTCCACAGGGATTGGAGACAAGTTATTTTTCTTAATTAAATAATTAATTCAAAGGGTATAAGCTAGAGTGAATAATAAAAACTAAGAATTAATATGGATGTAATAGTACGAATTATCTATGAAAAGAGATGTTTAGGGTTAGAATCCACCGATGGATTCGTAAGTGTGATGCTTTCAATGACTTAGATGCGTGTATGATCTGATTGCTCTTAACTACAAGTTAGGACAAACATACAAAAAGTTACTTATAAAGTTAAGAGTGTTACCCCAATAATGTTCTTGGCCACTGTTGAATTATGTTATAAATTATCTCCTATGCCTCCAATTTCTTGATGAATAAGGAACTAAATAGCTTCTGAACTTTGGCTTATTACTTTTCTAAAAAGTAGGTACCCTAGTGAAATAAGACCAGGGTCTCTTCTGTTTATGGTCAATTATAATGGTTAAATTTTACTTAGGATATCTCTTCTGTTTATGGTCAATAGTTAATAAGAATTTCTTGACATAGAGAATCCTATAGTAGAGAATATAACTTTTTCTCTAAAAACAATCTCTTCATCTCATTCCATATGGTAATACTTCCAGATGGTAGATAATAGAGCCAATCCTTAGCCGAATCCTTCAAAGAAAACGGAAGGGCTCTTAATTTAATTTGCTCTTCGGTCACCCTCGTGGGTTTCATACTCGTGCACACCACATGAAACTCCTTTAGATGCTTGTGAGGATCTTCACCTGCAAGGCCATGGAAAGTGGGCAAGAGATGTATTAGTCCAGATTTTAATTCAAAAGTAGTAGCATCTAGATTAGGGAATGTTATGCATAAGGGTTGTTGATTCAAATCAGGGGCAGCTAGTGTTAGATAACCCCGATCATGCCGCTGAAATTTCAAAAAATTCAGATGCAACGGAAGAGGCATGTGCGGGATCAACCGTTCATCGCATGAACATTGTTTAAAAACCGTTCGTAGCTAGATAAGGATTAAAAACTTTTAAATAACATTAGAAGATCAGATCTTCACCTTTGTGCGGGTAGATGATCACCGCAAACTGATGATCGTGGTTTAGGATGAAGGTTCACTTGAAGCCGTTCAAGTGCCCGGCCTCTACGGGTATCCACACGAAGCAGAAAACCGATCCAAGTTTTCTATCTCCCCGGGGTGCTAGCTCCCTTGCAGAGATAACTTTGATGGCTGATATCCTCCCTTTCAATCAATCCTTGATTGTGCTTGGGAGGAGGAAGAAGAAGGATGAAGAGAAGAAGAGGAACGAAGCCCTGCAGCCTTCTTTTTCTTCCTTGCGTTGGAACCAAATGGTGGAGGAAGAAGGAGGCCACCAAGATCCTTTTCTTCCCTTTGTTGTTGGTGGCTGAAAAGAGAGGAGAGGAGGGTGGCCACGTGATGGAGAGGAGGAGGGCTTCTCATATCATTAGGGCACCTCCTTTCAAAGCCTTATAAAGGCATCTAGGGCTCCTATTTGGTTTAGTCCAAATCATGAATCAATTGGGTTCAATCTATGCTAGTCCTAATCCAATTAGAACTTGAATGAACCATGACTCAATTGAACTCTTCAATCCTAATCCAATTAGGAGTCATGTTGATTCATTAGATTAATAATTAATTAGGACTTAAGAAATCCTAATCCAATTAGGACTTGTTTAATTCTAGTCCTAATCCAATTAGGACTCTAATTTGAATTCGAAGTCCTAATCCGATTAGGACTCTAGGAATCCTACTCCAAGTAGGAATCCAAATTTAATTCAAAACTCCTAATCTAATTAGGATTGTAGGAATCCTACTCCAAGTAGGAATCCTAGTCCTACTCCAAATAGGATTTTCAGTCCAAGTAGGAATCCTAGTCCAAATAGGAATCTCAGTCCAAGTAGGATTTCTAGTCCTAATCCAATTAGGACTCTAGGAATCCTACTCCAAGTAGGACTCTTGTTTTAAGTCCAATTAATTAATTCTCTTTGTTCCTTCTTCAGCTTATTATCAATCGAATTGATTACTTGTGATTCCATATCATGATTCAACCATCGGATCGGTCAATGCCTCTAGTGTGTGTGACCCTATAGGTTCTACTCTGACTGGTAGTGAGATATATTGTGATCTCTATCACAATATCATTGAAAACTCCTTTCAATGGGTCGGAACGATTCCAACTCTACTCATTAGGGCTTATCGATCATCGAGATAATCCCTATGAGTCCCACCATCCACCAGTGACACCTAGCAGCATGTGGTGGCTACCCAGCAGAATAGAATGATGAACCTCTAGGTGCAGTTATCATGTGATACAGTCCTTCTATCGTGGATCCCTACAGGACGGAGGTCATGGATAACTCGTCAAACCCCTTCGTCTGTCATATGTCAAGATTTATTCGACTCGAGTTCGTTAGTGGAAAACTCTTTCTCCACTTTATATTACTGCCCTGGCCAAGGTCTTAGAACTCAGTCTAACAAATCACATAGGATCACTCCTCTTCTATCAAGGTCGATAGATTCCATGTAAGTGCATACCCTACTCCTACAGTGAACTTACTGCAGCCAATCTACACTACAAGGACCCATATGACTAGAGACCATGTATACGTGTAGTCAAACTACAATAACCTCACTGTGAGTAGCTGAAGCACCGCAGGTCAAAGGACCAGTCATACTACTGCAACATCAAGCAAGTCACTAACGAGTGGATAGACATCCAAGTGACTTCTTGTCTTGGTCATGCTCAGTACCCTTGTTCTCTAACAAGCACCTGCACTATCACTTCAGTGTCCCTACACTGTGGACTCAAGTCTCGTCCATCCAGAAGAAAAGTGATCTGTGCACTGATCGGATCGATCACCGTCCAATCCCATCATGTGGGGCGGACCGGCCGGATGAAGTTAAGAGCTTTGAATTTACCCTTTTGTAGGACATGGGGAGAGGACCAATGAAATACTGTGATATCGTATAAGTTGCTTATTAAGAGGTAATGACTTACTATAGGTTTGCCCGAGCTATTTGTTTAGTTATAATTTTGTATAGCAAGTCTATAACCGTTCATGGCAAACAAGAGAGAAATAATCTGTGTATTCCGTCCGGATTTCAATTTTTCATCTCTGGACCCACCTTCATCTATATGTATATATGACACCTTGAATTGCCCTTGATAGGGAGCATAGTGGTTTAATGGATTTGGATTTGAGTAAGGGTCAGGGTGTCCAACATGGAAACCATCATATTGGGCATAGTGTTCACATGAGAATAGAGATAGTCAGATATATCAAACCCGATAGGATAGTAACTTGAACGATTTTGAAAATAACCATTTTGCAAAGTTATTATAGTTAATAATTAATTAATTCCATAAGAGATACCCATGAACAGTTTTCATAAAGGGTTTCTAATATGATCTAGGATTCTAATGAATCATGAAGAGTATGACTAAGAGTCTGATAGTGTTATACTCAATGACCATACAGGGATAATGGAATGACGGGGGATTAAATTACAAGATGTAGCTTGTGCAAGAATAGAGAAACCAACTGATTTCATCCTATTCACCCAAAAGTTCAATAATGTGATATAAGATTCATATCCCCATGTTGGACCATGGGGCTGACGTGACTAAGAACCTAAAGGGCAGGTCATTTAGGAGCGAGAACCTGGGTTGACCTATACCCATAATGTATCTAGCATCTATCATTTGTCTTTAGGTCAATTGGAATGAGATTCCAGCTGATTATTCTCTCGCAAATTGGATTAAGAAAGATCTAGATTTAATTGAAGAAGAAATTGGGCCAGGCAAATAGTCCTGATATAGGGATTGAGCTAGGTTGTGTCAAGTAGGACTAGACCTGGGTCAACCTTAGGCCACTTGGATTAGATCCAAGTAGGGGTGGCCGACCAAGGTAGGTGACTGCTGCCCCTGCTAGCTATAGCACTTTACAGGGTGCAGCTAGGAGATGAGGGAGCAGCCCTAGGGCCAGCACCCCTACTTTCTAACGCATCCCCAGGGGCCGCATATTGTGCAACCTCATAAGAAGAGGGCAGCCTCTAGGGCCGACACCCCTTCCCTCTTCCCCTTTGACCCAAAATCTATCCAAGACTCTGGATGCCGAGCGTCCAAGATAGGACGCTACCTTTCCTTGGTCGAGTCCTCTTAGGACCCATAGGAGGAGGCATCCTCTCCTCTATAAATAAGTATAGACCCTGGTAGAATATACTATAGGTAACCTTGAAATAATGTATCAATATACTCCCCCAATAGGGTAAATGACCCTTTTATTAAGGAGATTTTAAAAAAGAAATTATAACCAAGATCACTGGGTGGAGCCCAGGAATTGAAGACCCTATAGTATTACCCACTACTATACCTAAAAGTTGGTTGATAGACCTAAGCAGTGAGGTTGAATTAATAGTTAGTGAGAGTTACTTAATTTGAGCAATGATATTGTGGCCCTATAGTATTGAAAACCGCAATATATAGCCATTAAGCTCATAATCTTAGGACTCTTAATTTATGCTAAGGATACTAGGTATACTATAGGTATTATGGTTATTAACATACTAGGGACTTTGAGGTATACCTATATGAGGGTACCCCAGATACTAGCCCTTTACCCTATAGTATTAACTCTCCCTATAGACCTAAGCAGTGAGGTTGAATTAATAGTTAGTGAGATAACCTCAAATTTCCTGTTTATGCTCGCCTCAGTTGTAGGTATACTTGACCCTGGATCAATTAATACTTAGGATCCTTGGCGCAATAAGAAATTTTTAATAATAGAGTGATACCATATGAACTTTGTAGGTACTTTTTGATGACGGAATTTGTCCTTATTGTTCCATTATTTGCTTGCTCCCACCCAACCGAGTTACAGGAAAAAGTAATAGTTGTTATATTGAGTGTTATGATGGAAATTTGAAGATTGGAATACAAACTTTAGCATCACTATTTACTTAAACCATTGTTAGAACATAATCATACATTTTCATAGAGATTTATTTTTTTAATTAAAAAGATAGCATCTCTGTTTGCCTAAGGCCCTATTATTCATCGGTCATAATAGTTATTTCATCTGACATGGAATTTTTTTTTTTGGAAAAATATACAGTTTTATATAAATAAACAGTGAGAACATGTTACTCGTATAACTCAAAATTTCCATTGATTAAAGTATGTAATTTTGTAGAAAACCCCACTCTCGTAGCAAAATTTAACTTGTGCTGCATTTCGTTTGGCTCTCGCACGCTCGAGCTAACACCTTTGCATCTTGGGCTGGTGAACTGCAAAAATCTGTCTCTTGTTTGCCGTGGAGATGGTACCGACAAAACATACGCCATGCCTGCGATCTATAAGGTTGGGTAAACGATGCCGTTAAACTCTTGGCCTGGTCATTCTTTTTACCTTGTTTTGCTTGCAGTCCCTTTCCCAGCCTCCACGCAGGAACGAGCGAATGGATCTCTGTGACGCTATGAAACTGGGGTCCCAAATGGGACCAATGAGCTCCATGGTCCTAGAGCTGTCGATGGGCCAGGTTAACCCGACCCATCACCCCACTGACCCAAGATGCGACTGCGGTTGTAAATCTCAATTCTATTTTTGTTTTATAATACAAAAATCCTGAGCTTAAATAATGAAAATTAGGTCATGAAAATTGCGATCCATGTATTTTTTTTCTCTTTTTTTTTTAAGTTGAGTTGATTATGTTACAAAAAGCCCAAAGCAGCGACCAAATAACTTATACGAGGCATATGTTGTCCAAACATAAGTCGAAATATGTCAAATTGCGATAACCATGCAAGAGAGTTTGGAATCTTGCAACAGTTGATGCCCGAGTTTTGCCACCTCCAAGGGTACGTTACTTGTGATAATCATGTTTACTCGAGATTAGTTTACCTGCACCAATGTGGAATCACTTGTTTTGAATGCTTCAGCTAAAATATCATGATCAACAAGGTGATGCGAGTTTTCTCCTTGTTTCTATCTTTCTGACCGCTTAGGTCTAGTGGGGGTCTGGCTACTTGGTTAATGCATAGCCACCTGCAGATGTGGATGGATTGCTAAGCAGGTGCTGAATCAGTATACATCATTTGATGAATTAATATGGTGCATTAATTTAAATCATGGAGCACTTTCCTAGCTCGCTTACTATTCCTGCATAGGATTTAGATCTCTTAGTGTTATTGCAGGAGCATGCAAGGAAAAATTGTCATTTTGCTAGAAAACATACATGTTCCATTAGCAAACAGAGAGGTTTCCCACTAATTTATCCTTTTTCTGTCCTCATTTTTCCATTCGTTGTACAATTTTTCAGGTGCCTTTTAGTTCTAATGAATTAATATTTTTAATGAATTAATGCAAATTTTTGGAAAAAAATTTCTGCCGTTTTTAAGGCATGACCTTTTCTGCCCCAGTTGATCTGTGCTATGTATTTTTCCAGTGCAGCATCTGTAATTTTTGCTTGATATGCACCTATAGGCTACAGTCATTGTGCTTGCGATCAATCTGCATTTTCCTTACCGTTGAGTTAATCCTTCATGGTGAATGTGCATAAAATGGTTAATGGTGGCAGAGTAGAGTACTGGAACAATAGGTACAAAAGGGTAAAAAAAAAGGAAAAAAAAGAGAAAAAAAAGCCCTTACCTCTGTCATCTTCTTCCTTCTTTTCGTGGCCTCCCCGCCGCGACCACTTGCTGCGCCGTCCGAGCCCGCGCCGCTCCGCCACACCGTCCCCCATTGTCGCCGAGCTGCACCTCCTGCGCCGATCGCGTCCGCACGCCATTGCCGAGCCACAACGCCACCGATCGAGGTGCCTCCTCCCCGCGGCCAACCACAGCACCGCCCGAACCAGCCACGCCGCCGCCGAGCAACCGGCAGACCACCCGAGCACCGCCCGCTTCCTCCGAGCATCGCCTTCTCCTTCCCTCGAGCACACCACCCCAGTTCCCGCCATCTCCTTTTCCATCTCTTCTCCCCTGTTTTCCCTTCCTTCAACCGCATCTTCCCCGATCGCCCCTCCCTTCCCCTATCGTTTATTCGGGGTTTCAACATTGAAGCCTTCCTCCCGGGTGTTTTCCCCGGCCCTCACAGTGGCCCACTCTACATCAGGCCCGAGCCGCGCCCGTGAGGCCCATCATCAAACCCACTGAATTTTCTTGATCAGGCCCCCAAGTTGCAAATATCAGGTCCACCGAGTTGCTGTGATTCGACCAGATTTGCGCCATCTGACAAGCCGACTCGCCGCACACCGATCGTCGCCCCAGTCCACGAGCACACGATTTTGGTCGACTTTCACGACAGGTGATAGGTATCTACTTTTTCTGGCTTGTTCATTTAATTATGTTCTAGTTCTCTTGCATGATAGCCACATTTTGAAAACTTATATTGCTGCCAAAATTCAGAACATTAAACCTTTCACTTCTGAACCCATCCTATTACCCATTAAATCTTGATATTAAATTAGCATACCCTAGTAACAGGACGTTTCTTAACATTATTCGATCAAATTACTTTAGGATCAGAACAACTATACTACTTGATTGCAATCTAATTTCTTAAATTGAATAATCTTAATCCTTAATTCCGAATAATCGAAGTAAAAATCAGCAACATTTAAACTTTAAGTTATTCTTGTGAAAACTTGTTGATCTCTGAAATTATAATAGATTGCATTAGTAGGTTGTCCTGCATCAAATTTGGTCTTGCATCATATTTATTAGGGTTTCATTAGTGACAATGCATTTCACATCATCACCTAGTGTTGTTATTGCATGCTAACCTGTAGTGATAGGAAGTACTATTTTAAATGATCTAAAATCTCTGCAGCTACCATGAATTCCGATGTTTATAGATCTCTCATAGAACAGCTCGATGCCATGCGGGCTAGTCATAAGGAATTCAAACAAGAGATCCGTGAGCTCATACAAAATTCTAGGACTCCTAAACTGCCAACCCCTATTGTTGCCCTGTTAGAAGTATGCCTTAGAAGCCGACGTGGCTGACATATATTTGTAATCTGGGACACAAATTTGTAATTTGACTCTTATTAATAAATAAGATTGGACAATTTATTTTTCATTCATTTTTTGTATGTGTCCATGAATCGTCCAAGAAATTAATAGATGATGGCACATATTTTCAAAGGAGTTGAGAATTTGAGGCATATGTCATTAGGGATTAATTTCTAAATGCTCATGATCGATGGATCCATCACGAGGGACGGTGATCGATCTGCTGAGATTAGTGCATAGATCACTTAGTCAGATGGACGAGTCTCGAGTCCACGGTGGAGACACTAGAGTGATTATGCAAGTACTTGTTAGAGAACAAGGTACTGAGCATGACCAAAGATAGTAGCCACATGGATGTCTATCCACTCGTCAGTGACTACTTATGATGCAGTTGCATGACTGGTCCTTTGACCTACGATGCATCAGCTATTCACTATGAGGTTGCTGTAGTTTAACGAGCATGTGAACTTGGGCCTTAGCCATTCGGATTCTTGTAGTGCGGATTGGCTACAGTAGGTTTATTTTGCAATAGGGTTGCATCTAGATGGGATCTATCGACCTTGATAGATTAGGAGTGATCCTATGTGATTTATGAGACTAAGTTCGATAAATTTCTGACTAGGTATTTTGGAAAAAGAGTTTTTTATATCTCGAACTGGAAGTCATATAAATGTGACATATAACGGACGATGGAATTTGACGAGATATCCATAACCTCCGTCACGTCGGGATCCATGATAGAGGGACTGTATCATATGCTAACTGCACCTAGAGATTTAGACATTCCATTCTGCTGGGTTGCCACCATATACTGCTAGGTGTCACTAGTGGATTGTGAGACTCGAAGACATTCACTTGGTGATCAGTGAACCCTGAGAGTAGAACTGAAATCGTTTCAGTCCACTGAAAGGAGTTTCAATGATATTGAGATAGAGATCTCAATATGTCTCACTACCAGTCAGAATAGAACCTACGGGGTCACACACATAGAGGATTTAATTAGTTAGATTATCATAATTGTGATTTGGAATCACAATAGAAATCAATCATCAATATGATTGATTGAATTAACCCACTAAGTGTTAATAAGTTAATAAAAGAAGAATTAAGTGGAATTGATTACAATTGGATTGCAATTGGGCTGATTTAATGAGCCAAATCAAATTGGGTTCGACCCAAATTGATTTGGGTTCATGATTGAGTCAATTTGATTAAACCAAAGTTTGTGTGGATTTTAAAGACCACATGTCGTCATAGGATGAATATGACTTAATTCATATTCACACTATGCAGACTTTAAAGTCCACATGGCGTCGTAGGATGCATGCTCCCAAATCAATTAATTCTCCTAATGAGATTAGGAATCCTAATATGATTAGAAAATTAATCAATTGATTAAGTGGACACATGTCATGCATCTATGAGCACAAGGATTGGACACTTGGCATTAATCCAAAGGTGGTTATAGTTCCATACTCCTAATAAGATTAGGAGAGGCCCTAAACCCAATCTATAAAAGGATAGCAAGGGAGACATTATGAATGAATTCTCTCCTCTTCCTCTCCACGCCTCCTCTTCTTTCTTCCTCCTTCTCCACGACAGCAAGGGGTCTTCATCCTCCTCTTCTTTCACGATAGCAATGCAGGAAGATCCACGTGCAAGGTTGCTCCTTCCTCTTCCTCCATCGCGAGCAAGGTTGAAGAAGAAAGGTTCTTCATCAAGGAGGTAAGTTGCAGATTCTTATTCCAACTTATGATAGTCATGAGAGGTCTTTGCAAGGAGCTAGCACTCCGGTAAGACCCATTCTCGGATGATTAGATCCTCGTGTGGATACCTGTAGAGGTCGGACAATTGTACGGCTCAAACAGGAACCTAGAATAGATCATCAGGCTACCGTGTTCTACACCTGCAGAATTTTTGAAGATGAGATCTTCAAATCTAATAACTTCTAATTTTGTTTCAGTTTTATAAATCTTAATCAACCCTCCTCAGATCCTAATCTTCCCTTTCTAATGAGTTCAAAGATCTTCTGGATTTGGATCCAGAAAATTTTTTGAATTCTACGATCCGAGGCACGTTCATACGATGAACGACGTCAATTTCGAATTCTGCTGCGAACGTCGCATCGAACGGGGCGTAACTCAGCAGTGTTATCAGAGCCAGGTTCTAGGAAGCATGATTAGGACTTAAGGATTGATTATCATATTTGTAATCTAATTTTTAAAGAAATTATGCTTGCTGAATTTTCTACATGCTGAAATTTCAGGTTGCTGAAATTTTCAGCATGCAGATTTTTATTTGCTATGATCTTGCAAATTATTTTAGAATTGCAATTAGATTATAATGTTTTAAATCAAGTAATGTATGATCTGAAATTCAGAGAATAGTATAATAGGTTTAAAGTTTAAGATCTGAAAAATATATATAAGATGCATGTGGTAATCATAATGTTCATACTTGTATAAGGTTATGTTTAAAACAATGTATGCATGAGATGTATGTATTAGTTAAACAAAAATTTATTTGCATGAGATGTAAATAAAATTCTTAAACAATAGGACATTTACATAAGATGTAAACTGAAACAATTATGTCATTTACATAAGATGTAATCACATAATATATGAAAGGATTTCATAATTACATAGGATGTAAATTTGAACCAATGTGACATTTACATAAGATGTAAATCGAATGACATATGGTATGGGGTTGATTGTTACATTAGATGTAAATTCCAAGAGACCTAAAACCTTTCTAAATCAATCAAAAGTAAACGATACATTGAGCTAGCTATATTTGATTAATTGATCTAATTGGTGTCTAGGAAAGCTCAAAGGTGGTTACTTAATTAGGACCTTACTCTCTGAGTAAGGGGAGCCTCCCACCTGCTTACCTGGCCAATTGATCGATTACCTCCTATGGAAAGCTCAAAGTTGGAATCACTAAGATCTGATTATCCAATATTAAGTCGATCGGTCTTCCACCGTATTAGAGTTGCTAAGATCTTTTCGGCATTGATTAGTCTCGGCTGGATATAGTAGGCTAGTTGCATCGAAGGATTGGACCTCTCTATTAACATGAGATGTTGTGGGGTAAAGGTGGGGTTGGGCTCCAATAACTGTTAGGTGAGGACCCAATCACAGCTTTATTTTCGCGGAATATACGGTGGGTCTAACTTAACCAAGGAACGGGTCCAATAACTATTAGGTGAGGTCCTTATGACTTGGAGACTAGGTTAGCTCAATATGCTTACGAAGTATTGTACAAGAGTTGTACACTCATCATCTATGTATCTTCAATAACTGTTAGGTGAGGTGACATATAAATTGGTAGGACCGCAGCACCCCACTCGAAACTCTAAGTCGCAGGTTTCCGTATCTTTACCAGGGGAGTGTGAGAGATCCGAGAAATAGTAGGAGGATTTGATTCAATTTTGTTTTAAAAGTTTCTAAAATAAATTAATGTCAAATACAAATTTCTAATTAGAATCTTTACTCTCTGCAGATGTCAATGGCTTCCAATCCGATAGTTCGAATTCTAGATAACAATAGGTTGACCGGACCAAACTATAAAGATTGGTTCCGCAACTTGAAGATTGTCTTGAGTTGTGAAAAGATAGCTTATGTTCTTGACCATGAACTCTCGGTGTTACCAACCCGTGCAACTAATGAGCAGCGTGAGACGCATGCAAATGGTTGGATGACGACAATAAGGTTAGGTGCTACATTTTGGTATCCATGTCCAACGAATTGCAATACCAGCATGAGAGCATGAAGACGGCTAAGGATATACTTGATCACCTACAAGAGTTGTATGGTGAACAGAGTCGCGCAGCGAGGTTTGAAGTGTCCAAGCGGCTCTTCAAAGCCAAGATGCACGATGGGCAGTTCGTCCTTGAATATGATTTGACCATGATCAAGAATCTTGAGGAGCTTGAGAAGCTTGGCATGACCATACACAAGAATTTGCAAACGGATTTGATCCTACAATCGTTGCCATGTTCATATGGGCAGTTTATTGTAAATTACCATATGAATAAAATTGAATGCACCAAACTTAAATTGTTGAATATGTTAGTGACAACTGAGGGAGCCTTGAAAGGTTCAAGGGGCACAGTTCTCGCTGCTAAGCTAGCTTTTACTTCCAAGAGAAAATCTACTGGAAAGAAGAAGAAGCCTACGAAGAAGCAGAAGACCGAGAAAAAGCCGAAGAAGGAAGTTCCTAAGAAGAAGGCCGAACCCAAAGGAAAATGTTTCCATTGCAATGGAGACGGCCATTGGAAGAGGAACTGTCCTATCTATATGGAAAACATAAAGAGCAAGAAGGGTGACACGCCTTCTGAAGGTATGTCTAATATGCTCATTATTGATACTAATCTAATAGTTTCTTCTATTTCCAGTTGGGTTATAGACTCTGGTTCTAGTGTTCACTTGTGCACTACCATGCAGGATCTAAAGAAAAGTAGAAGGCTTACGGAAGGTGCGGTAACCCTATGGGTTGGCAATGGAGTAAGAGTAGCTGTGGCAATGGAGTAAGAGTAGCTGCTGTTGCTGTGGGTATATTTCTTTTGCATTTACCATCAGGATTTAGTTTGATACTTAGAGATTGTTATTTTGTACCTAGTGCTAGCAGAAATCTAATTTCTGTATCTTGTCTAGCACAGGAACATTATGAATTCAATTTTAATAAAGACTACATTTTCATTTATTTGCGAAATAAACTGTTTGGACGTGGTTTTATGATTGACGGTCTATATCACTTATATATGGATGTATCTGTGAACGTATCTGAGCATACAGTGAGTACCATATGATCTAAAAGATCTAGAGATGAGATAAATCAAAAGTATTTGTGACACCTTAGACTTGGTCATATAAGAGAAGACAGAATTAACAAATTGGAGAAACATGGGCTTTTGAGTTCATTTACATCTGAGTCATATCCGATTTGTGGATCCTGCCTTCAAGGAAAAATGACCAAATTACCTTTTGTAGAACACGGGGAGAGGTCCGCTGAAATACTTGCCCTAGTACACACTGATGTGTGTGGCCTATTCGATGTGCAGGCTAGGGGTCAATTTTTCTATTTTATTACTTTTACTGATGATTTCTTACGGTATGGTTATGTCTATCTTATGAGACATAAATCTGAAGCATTTGAAAGGTTCAAAGAATTCAGATTTGAAGTAGAAAAACAGACAGAAAAACTCATTAAGGTTCTTCGATCAGATCGAGGAGGAGAACACCTTAGTGGAGAGTTTCGCAATTATCTCAAACAAAATGGTATAGTTTCACAATGGACACCTCCTGGAAACCTCAACTCAACGGAGTGTCAGAAAGGAGGAATCAGATCCTATTGGATATGGTCAGGTCCATGATGAGCTTCACTGACTTACCCTTATTCTTGTGGGGAGATGCCCTACTTACAACTATCTACATATTGAATAGAGTTTCCTCTAAGTCCGTTCCTACCACACCGTATGAGATATGGCATGGTAAGAAACTAAGTCTTGGTTATCTCAAGATTTGGGGATGCCTGGCCCAAGTCAAACGATAACAGGCAGACAAGTTAGAGGCTAGGTCAATTGGTGCTCGTTTTATTGGATATCCTAAAGAGTCATTAGGATATAATTTTTACATCCCAGAAGACCACAAAGTGTTTGTGAGCCGACATGCCATCTTCTTGGAAAAACAGTTTATCCTGGCTAGAGGCAGTGGGAGAAAAATTGAGTTCGAAGAGAAAATCTCTCAAGAGCAACGAGCAATTGAGCCTAGTGAACCTATTCACATTGAGCCAGTACATGAAGAACCTCGTCCACTTCGTAGATCCAGTAGGATCTCCCATCCTCCTAAAAGATACTTAGGTATGCTTACAGAGGACATAGAGGAAGAGTTCCTCATGGGAGAAAGAGATCATAGTAATGATCCCAAGACCTACAACGAAGCGATGTTAGACATCGACTCCAAAAAATAGATGGATGCAATGAAATCAGAAATAGACTCCATGCATTCCAACCAAGTATGGACCTTAGTAGATCCACCTGAAGGTATTGTACCTATTGGGTGTAAATGGGTCTACAAAAGAAAAATGGGTTTGGATGGCAAGGTAAAGACCTATAAGGCAAGGTTGATGGCAAAAGGTTATAGTCAGCGCGAAGGCATTGACTATCAGGATACCTTTTCACCGGTAGCCATGCTGAAGTCCATTCGAACGTTGCTTGCTATTGCAGCTTATCATGATTATGGAATATGGCAGATGGATGTGAAAACTGCATTCCTTAATGGATATCTTGAGAAAGATTTTATATGAAACAGTCTCAGAGTTTTACTTCCAGTGATGGTGATCACAAGGTCTGCAAGCAGCAAAGATCCTTTTATGGACTAAAGCAAGCATCTCGAAGTTGGAACACTCGTTTCGATGATGTGATCAAATCATTTGATTTCATCAAAAATAAAGAGGAACCATGTGTGTACAAAAAGGTTAGTGGGAGGGCTATAGTATTCCTCGTATTGTACATGGATGATATACTCCTAATTGGGAATGATATTTCCATGTTCACATCGGTCAAGTTATGGCTGTCTAAGAAGTTTTCCATGAAAGACCTAGGTGAAGCATCTTATATTTTGGAAATTAAGGTCTATAGAGATAGATCTAAGAGGATGCTTGGCCTATCACAGAAAATGTACATAGAGGAAGTGCTGAAGAGGTTCAGCATGGAAAACTCTAAAAGGGGATTGTTACCCCTAAGGCATGGGATAAATCTCTCCAAGAAGATGTGTCCCAAAACATCTGAAAAGATTCATCATGAGTAGGATCCCTTATGCATCGGCAATAGGGAGCCTTATGTATGCCATGCTATGTACTTGACCTGATATAGCACATGCTGTGAGTGTCACGAGCAGATATCAGTCGAATCCAGGCGAGGAGCACTGGATAGCTGTGAAAAATATCCTTAGGTACTTGAGAAGGACTAAGGATATATTTTTGGTCTTTGGGGGAGGCACAGAGTTAAAGGTAGAAGGATATACTAATTCAGACTTCATGACTGACCTTGATGATAGAAAGTCTACATCAGGATATGTGTTCTTATGCAATGGAGGATCGATAAATTGGAAGAGTTCCAAGCAATCGATTATTGCAGATTCTACCATGAAAGCAGAGTATATTGCTACATCGGATGCTGCGAAGGAAGCGTTCTGATATAAGAAGTTTGTCGAAGAGTTAGGAGTCATGTTATCAGATGCCATAACCCAAGCACATAAAGCGGCGATTTCATCTAATTCGCGACTACCTCGAAAAGAAGTATGTAGAGGTGCAGAGAGTAGACTCCACTGATAACGTGGCGGACCCATTCACTAAGCAGCTGAGTCAGAAGAAATTAGAAGTCCATCTTGAAAAAATGGGACTTAAATACATATCTGATTGGCTTTAGTGCAAGTGGGAGATTCTTAGAAGTATGCCCTAGAAGCCAACGTGGCTGACGCATATTTGTAATCTGGGGCACAAATTTGTAATTTGACTCTTATTAATAAATAAAATTAGGCAATTTATTTTTCATTCTTATTTTGTATGTGTTCATGAATCGTCCAAGAAATTAATAGATGATGATATATATTCTCAAAGGAGTTAAGAATTTGAGGCATGTGTCATTAGGGATTAATTTCTAAATGCTCCTGATCGATGAATCCATCACGAGGGACGGTGATCGATCCGCTGAGATTAGTGCACAGATCACTTAGTCAGATGGACGAGTCTCGAGTCCACGGTGTAGAGACACTGGAGTGATTATGTAAGTACTTGTTAGAGAAACTTATCGAGTCCATGAATCTAATTGGTGCCTTTATGTGCGGTCAGAGAAACTTATCAGAAGTGGCTCAGTGACCGTATCGCTGTCCGATGCTTTATGTTTGCTCCAATGAGCGACGAGTTCAGTCGCCGGTTCGAGAATGCCCAGCCCGAAGAAATCGTTCAAGTGTTGAACGAATCTTTTGGCACTCCCAATGATGTTGAAAGGCACAAGATTAGTTGTGCTATTTTTAGCGCACGGATGAAGGATGGGGCATTGGTGACTGATCATGTATTGTACATGATTGAGTTGATCGAGCGCCTGAGCACTCTCGGTTTTCCCCTTCATGATCAATTGGGGAAAGATGCTATACTGAACTCTCTTCCTGGTTCGTACCGCCCATTTCACACCAACTTTCATATGATAAAACTAGGAGTAAATTATCACCAATTGTTGGGTTTACTACAAACTTTTGAGAAGGATCACCAACTCCTAAAAGGGTCAGTGAATTTAGTGGGAGGTTCGTCCAAGGGTCGTGGTCCCTTTAAGAAAGGGAAGAAGAAAAAGAAAAATCAAAACAAAAAGGTGCATCATGCTGAGCAAAGTCAGACTAAGAAGAAGAAGGCTGATCAGAGTAAGGCAGAGTGCTTCTACTATAAGAAGCAAGGGCATTGGAAGAGGAACTGTCCTTAGTACATTGCCTCTCTTGACCCGAACATGCCAAAGAAAAAGATACAATCAGTTGCAGGTCAAGGTACTTATATGATAATACCTTGTAATTTCTCAATATGTGATAACTCGACCTGGTTATTGGATACTGATCGGTTCTTTCAATTTCAAAAATAAACCACGCAATAGCACGTATCCTGTAGGATAGTGATTACGGATGTCGGTCCACAGGGATTGGAGACAAGTTATTTTTCTTAATTAAATAATTAATTCAAAGGGTATAAGCTAGAGTGAATAATAAAAACTAAGAATTAATATGGATGTAATAGTATGAATTATCTATGAAAAGAGATGTTTAGGGTTAGAATCCACCGATGGATTCGTAAGTGTGATGCTTTCAATGACTTAGATGCGTGTATGATCTGATTGCTCTTAACTACAAGTTAGGACAAACATACAAAAAGTTACTTATAAAGTTAAGAGTGTTACCCCAATAATGTTCTTGGCCACTGTTGAATTATGTTATAAATTATCTCCTATGCCTCCAATTTCTTGATGAATAAGGAACTAAATAGCTTCTGAACTTTGGCTTATTACTTTTCTAAAAAGTAGGTACCCTAGTGAAATAAGACCAGGGCCTCTTCTGTTTATAGGTAACTAATACTTTTATCAATGTTTTTACTACTTGTAGGTATACTAAATACTTGAGGTCTAGTCAGTATCCGCAATACTAATTTCATTGTCTAGGTCAGGGTCTACCCTTTGTGGATACATTATTTAGGGTATAACCTATAGAATAAATAGATAATATTCAAGTTGAAATCTCTTATTTTCTTGCTCAAGGATCCTGCATTATTAACAAAATCTTTTTTTTTCTTGAAGGAAAGTCATTAGTTTCTTCAAGATACAAAACATTCATACAATATATTTTTTAACTAGATGACTCAACATAAGATATGACAATAATTGAATATTGAGTCACTTTACTCAAGAGATTGCCTAAATATAAGCAAGCACATGTCACTTGAACTAAAGAGATAGTTTCATTAACCAAAATGATTCAAGGACAAGCATGTGAGGCAATAGAAAGATTCATCAAGGTCAAATCAATTTCTTATTTTCAGAATCAATTTTGTTTAGATTCTATTTGCTTAAGATAATTATCAATAAGACATGCTAGCTAAGTTTTAATCAAATTATTTTAAATAGTGGTTTCTATCAAAATTCAAATTGTTACATAGAATTAAAATGATAAACTATATTCTCAATAAAAGATCTAGTTTTAATAAGAATAGTATGAATTGATATTTCTACAACTAGTATCTTTTCATTGAATATTCTATATGCATTGCTTGAAGAGTAATATCCAAAGGAAACACTTGTTTTATCAGATTTGGCATATCTTTCATTGTTGAGAACATAACATGTACAACTGAAAAACATGAAAGTGTTCAACATTTGATTTTTCCTTTTTTTGAGTTCACAAGGGGTTTTCTTCAAAAATAGATCTAATAGAAATCTTATAATATGACAAGCTGTGATGATAGCATTAATTAAAATGTTACTATCACAAAGCATTGTTATTACACAAATTTTTTAAGGGTTCTATTTTTATGTTTTTATAACCCCTATATGCAATGGTGTTCTTGGTGCAAGAACAATTGTATTCAATACCATTTTCTGTACAAAACTTATCAACAAATTGGTTTTCAAAGCTGTGCCATGAATTTTCATAGTTTGCAAACCTTTTTCATTTGAAACCTTTGGTAAGTTTGTACCAAAATAGAAAATATTTCAATTTAAGTGCCAAGAATAAAACCAACGTTAGCTTTGAGGAATCATCCATAATTACAAAGTCAAGAGCTTATCTCCTAGGTTCACTATCCTAGAGATCCAAATAAGTTCTTGTAGAGAATTTTCAAAGACTAAGAGATGAAAACAATGTTTTCAGATTTAGAAATGATTCTAGTTTGTTTTCCTAGATGACATGCATAGAAACCTTTGACCATACAGAAATTAATCTAAGTAAGCCAATGATAATGTCTTTTGAGATTAAGTACATACTAGCATGAGTTGATTTTATATGCCAAAAGTGGTTTCTTTAGTCTTGGTATTCATAGTGCATATATTCAAAGGCATACCAAGTATACATTCTCATGTCTATGATTAATAAAAGATAATCCCATGGATAAAAACTCTCAATCAAGCATATAGAGAATTCATAGAGTTATTCTTAATAAATTGATTAATCATTTAGCAACTTATCCAACAGCAAGTAAAGCATACTATAAAATAAAGTGATTTGATTATTTTTTAAAAAAAATATTACCTAAATCACAAAATTGATTAATACATGCAATTCATGTTTTAATCCGATACTAAGGCAAAGAGAATGATGAGATGCAAGGATTACTAATTTGATTGTTCTTTTCATTTCAATTACTTTTTTTAAGTATATTTTAAGTTTCATTCTTTAATATATGTCCAGAGCACCCAATGTCCAAATTAACATTTTTTGTTGGAGCCTTGAGTGCTAGACACACCTGCAGAAAATATTTAGGTTTTCAACTTAGAAATCCAAGCTCTTTTGGGTCCTTGCAGGTTAGCTATTATTGTTTCTTTTGGAATCCATATTTTCTTAATAGCTATTTTGTCCATAGGCTTGCAGATTTTAGGATTACAAGGAGTATATTTCTGCATCCTCTTATTAAATTTAACAAACATAGATTTAACATGAGTAGTAGATAAACCTTAAATTTTCTGTTTTTGCTTTTTAGACTCATCAAATTTGTAATGTATAGATTTAGGAACAACAGAAGAGATTTTGCATAGCTTTTGTTCCTGTTTATCAGCATTATAAGAATCTATTTTAAAATAATTAGAAACTATTTTAACAAACATATTTTTGAAAGATTTTTGGATGTACCAAGGTTGATATCCCAATCCAACTTTATCAAATTCAGCTCTTTGATTATTTATCATTAGGTTCAACTTTTCAGAGCTCAAAGTAAATCTTTCAACAACAGATTTTAATTTGTCAACTTCTTTAGTTAATCTTCTATTATCTTCTGAAAGCAATTCATTATTTTTCTTAAGTTTATCATGGCTTTCAGCGAGAAGTTGGCTTTTCTGATTTAGTTCTTTATTTTTCTCAATTAAAATTTTAGTTTTATTAGTTAGTTTCAATTTTTCATCTATTAGGATTTGATTTTCATTCTTCAAGTTCTTGTTCTTACAAATAAGTTTCTTATATTCTAAATACAAATCAGAAAAGGCATCATGAAGTTCATCAAATGTAAAATCAGATTGAGTTTTGGCATGTACTTCATCTTTGAATGAGAAATCACTTTGTGTTCTAGTACATACCTCATCTTCATGTTCCACAAAACAAAGATTTTCAATTTCAGTTTGTTGTTCTTCTTCTTCAGAGCTAGTTTGAGATTCACTAAAAATGTTAGTACATTCATATTTAACTTCAAGCATATTCCAGATTTCCTTAGCAGTTATGCAAAAAGACATGCTATTAAGTTCACTATCATCTAATGCACAGTATAGTATATTCATGGCTTTTGAATTTTGCTTAGCCATTTTCTTATCATAATTAGTGTTTGTATGTGGACCATTGACTATGATACTCCATAAATCATAATCATGTGCTTGAATGAAAATGCGCATGCGTGCTTTCCAATGTGTGTAGTTTATGCCATTAAATAGTGGAGGTTTATCAATTAATTGTCCCTCTCCTAGAAAACTATCTGTTTGAGTTGTCATGATCTTTGGCTCTTGATCATGAGATCAATAATTAACCTTAGAGCACCTGCTCTGATACCACTTGTTGCCCAAGGTGACAACCCAAGAGGGGGGGTGAATTGGGTTTTCTAAAAATTATGTTTCCTAATTAACTTTGAATTGAATGCAGCGGAATGATAAGATGTTATCTTACTTGAGCTCTAGGCAATTAGAAGTAAAGCAGCAGAAGATTAAGCTAGAGCAACTACACTATAGCTTTAAGGGGTAATTGATCTAAAATTAACTTATAGTTGTATGATCAATTTTAATCTATGTGAATGGAATGAATGGAGTTGAAGCTAAGCAACCTCTAGATAATCACATATAAATCAATAGGAAACAATGCTAGAGATATTATACAGTCAAGTATGAATGTAAGGTATGAAGCACAAGAGATAAGGCATCACAAACACAAAAATGTATAGTGGTTTGGTGCACCCCAGCACCTACATCCACTTTCCAAGATCTTTTGGAAATTTTACTATAATTCCATAGATTACAGCCGGTTGTTTTACAGGCTCACAACCTAACTTGTTCTTTTCATGAGATCACAACGAACTCGGTCGGTTTTTACAGACTCACCGACTAGAACCAATCCGACTATTTTCACGGGCTCACAATCCAACCCAGTTGGTTTTTTCGAGATTACTAACTACAACCTACAACGTTGGTTTTTACTAGCTCACCAACAACCCTTAATGCCGATTGAATCAAGTTACAAGATGTCAGAATAGGAGTTTAAAACAAATACAAGCTTCTCAAACAAGCAGATATAACAAATATAAACAAATAGAGTAAAAAGAAGAAGCCCTCAAACAAGTTTTGTAGATGAAGGAACTCGGCTTCTTCTTTACTTAACCCTCTTCTGATTTCGTACGAGGTAGAGGATCACTGAGGCAGCACACAGTTGGAGAGGAAGCCTTGGGATTTACTCAGATGCTCTTCTTCTCTCTCTTTTGCTTTGAATGGCCCTATTGTGCTTTTGGGAGGTTTCTCTTAAAATTCCTTTGAAATCTCTTTCCTATGTGTTCTCTCCCTCTTGCTACCTTCTTCCCTTGCTCTTTCCTTGATTTTATAGCTTTGGATGGCGTGAGAGCAAAGATCTAGCCATTAGAGACAAGAATAGAGCCGTTGAAGTTGAGAAAAAACTAGCCGTTATGCCTTCCAGCGTGCTCGAGTCGACTCGACTGAAGCAGGAGTCGACTCGTGAATAGGAGTCTGCCCGGCACTGTAGCTACGAGTCGACTCGACTGTAGCTGGAGTCGACTCGAGAACTGTAGCGCTGAAAACTACTTTCTGTCCTGACTGAGAGTGACGGCTCAAATGAAGTAGGAGTCGACTCGGCACTGTAGCTGGAGTCGGCTCGTGAATAGTAGGAGTCGGCTCGAGCACTGTAGCGCTGAAAATTAACTCTCTATTTTTTCTGTGGGAGTCGGCTCGTGAACAGTAGGAGTCGACTCAAGCACTTTTTTTTGAAACTTCAGAGTGCCAGAGTCGACTCTGAATTTTCTGGAGTCGACTCGAGGACTGTTCTTTTGAATTTTTCTTGGAGTTTGCTCTTCCAACTTTTCTTGAGAGCTTTTGAGGCCTTCTTGTATTTTTCCAACTTGCTATGTTCCTTGCAAAACAAATTATCTTAATTTCTTCTTGCAACGCAAACATTAGTAATTATACTTCAAGGTTTTGTGATCATCAAAATCAATCTTTGGGTCAGGAGACCATGTACACATTTCCATGCCTATGTCTAGAAAAAATAATGCTATGTTATGGGGTTTAGAGATTAAGCACATGGAGGATTCAAAGGTTACTTTATAGCCTTTATCACAAAATTGACTGATGCTTAGCAGATTATGTTTTAGTCCATCAACTAATAAAATATTTTCAATGTAAGAGGATGGGGTGATTCGAATGTTACCTATACCAATTATTTTACTTTTGCCATTATCACCAAAGGTAACCATCCCCCCATTTTTCTTTTCAAGGGTGATGAACTGAGTTTCATCCCTTGTCATGTGTGTAGAACACTCACTATCCAAGTACCATTTTCTGTTGGATCCTTGGGTAGCTAGACACACCTGCAAAACATCAATCAAATTTTTATCCGAGGTACCCAAGCTCTTTTGGATCCTTTCTGGTCAGCAATAATGGTTTCTTTTGGAACCTACATTTTCTTAAAAGATATGTTGCTAACAAGATTGCAGGTTTTCAGATTACAAGGTGTATATTGTAGTGTGTTTTTGAGTCTAAATAGAATGGTTTTAGCATACACATATGATAGATTTTCAGGGATGTTTTTAACAGATTTCTATTTCTGCTCATCAAATTTGTTGTGAACTATTTCAGGATTAACAAAGGAGGATTTAACAAACATGTTTTTGAGTGATTTTTGTTTGTTCCAAGGATGATATCCCAAACTAGCCTTGTCAAGCACAACTCTTTGATTATCTAGAATTAAGTTCAGTTTTTCAGAGCTGAGGGTAAATCTTTCAACAAAATGTTTTAAGTTGTTAATCTCTTTGGTTAACTTTTCATTAAATTCTAAAAGGTGCTCACTATTTTTCAGAATTTTAACATTACTTTCAGTAAGAAGTTGATTTTTCTATTTTAATTCTTTATTTCTTAGAATAAGTTTTTTGTATTCTAAGAGAAGATCAGAAAAGGCATTATGAAGTTCTTCAAATGAAAAGTCAATTTGAGTTTTGGCGCATACCACATCTTCATGTGCTATAAAGCATAGAAGTGCAGTTTCTTATTGTTGCTCTTCTTCTTCAGAGCTTGTTTCGTCACTGTCACTCCAAGTGGCTACCATGGCCTTCTTTTTATACTTTTTAGGAGCCTTTTTGAGCAGTAGACATTTAGTTTTGAAGTGACCCGGTTTCTTACATTCATAACAGGTCACTTGCTGCTCCTTTTTTTTCCCTACTTTGCTCTCCCTTGATCACTGGTTCTTTCTTGAATCCAGATTTCTTCTTTCTGAAGAACTTTCTAAATCTTTTTGTGATCAAGGCCATTTCCTCACTGTCTTCAGAATCAGAACTATCTCTCTCATTTTTAGCTTGAGTTGACTTTAGAACAAAGGTTCTGCGCTTCTTGGATTCATCCTCTTCTAGGCTTTGTCTCATGAAGAGTTCGTGAGTCATCAGTGAGCCCAAGAGTTCTTCTAGTGGGAGTGTGTTGAGGTTCTTGGCTTCTTAGATAGCAGTGACTTTTATTTCCCAAGTTCTTGAAAGTGACCTGAGAACTTTTCGGACAAGATCACTGTTAGTATAAGATCTGTTAAGACTTTTCAGACTATTAATAATATCAGTAAATCTAGTAATCATTTCAGATACAGACTCACTGGGTTCCATTTTAAACAGTTCATATTTATGCACTAACATATTAACCTTAGATTCTTTAACCTGATTAGTGCCTTCGTGTGTTACTTCCAGCCTATCCCAGATTTCTTTTGCAGACATGCGGATAAATATGTGATTAAATTCACTAGCTTCTAATGAACAATATAAAACATTCATGGCCTTTGCATTCAGCTGAGCCAATTTTTTATCATGATCATCCCATTTTCCTTTAGGTTTGTGTAGTGAGATGCTATCAATGATCATCGTGGGTGTGTGCGGCCAATTGACTATGATGTTCCATAAATCATAGTTAAAGGCTTGGATGAATATGCGCATGCGTACTTTCCAATATGTGTAATTAGTGCCATTAAAGAGTGGTGGTTTATTTGTGGATTGCCCTTCGGCAATAGAGGTTCCTAATAGAGCTGCCATGATCTTTAACTCTTGATGATTAGATCAAAAGAAGTTGAGTATCGGGCTCTGATACCACTTGTTGCCCAGATATACAGCCAAGAGGAGGTGAATTGGGTTTTTTAATTTATTCTATTTAGAATGCAACGAATAAACTATGATGTCAACTTTAAAGATATAGTGTGCTTTAAGCAATGAATGAATAATGGCAAAGATTAAGGTGCAATAGTGTAAAGAGAAAAAGTACATATACATACACGGAGATTTTATAGTGGTTCGGTGTAACCCAAACCTACATCCACTCCCCAAGACTCTTGGAAATTTCACTATAACCAGCCAGATTACAGTATGGCTATTTTTCAAGCTTACAACCTAACTCGTTATTTTTTTATGATCACAACGAAACCAGTTGGTTTTCACAGGATCACCAACCACAACCTTTATCCATTTGTTTTCTGGGTTCACAAACAATCCAGTTGGTTTTCACAGGCTCACCAACCAAAACCTTACATGATTGTTTTCCGGATTCACAAACAACCAAGTCGGTTTTTACTGGCTCACCAACCAAAACCTTTCAACCTTGTTGAATCCCCAGATTCAATAACTTCTAATTAAGGTTTTGGAAGAACCTTTCACAGTTTCAGAGCAAATATAACTATTACACTAGAAATAAAGCTATGTGATAAATGCTGTAACAAGGTAAATAAAGCTTCAAAATAAATGTAACAATAAAAGTAGAACTGAAGCTTTGATGATGGTCATTGGCTACAGCTGAAGGACTTGAATTGCACAGCAGCAACTTCTCTGTTGAATATTTCAACTAGTTTCCTCACAATGTGGTTTTTCCTAGAAGGCTCTTATGTGAGGATTTTTTTTCTTTTGAAGCTTCGATTTTGGGTGATATGATATTCTCACTTGATCCTCTCCCTCGTCTTGTTTTTTTCTTGGTGTTACTTTAAATTTATAGACTGTAAGCTTCTTAGGAAGTACTGGATACCCGTCACACCAAGAAACTATCTGTTGTTCACCTAGAAGAAGTACTGTCGAATATAGCCGTTGGAGCTGTTAGAATGCCATGGGTTGACTTACCAGGTTCGAGGGTTGTCCCGTGTATAAAGGAAGATGGCTCACTAAGTATAGGAGTTGGCTCTTTCCTTCAATCCATATAATGTTTCTGCATTTGCCTCTAGGGTCAACTCGTTAATGTCGGAAGTCGACTCATGTAGATATTAGGTCGGCTCTTCAAACGCAAGAGTCGCCTTAGTCCTTTAGTGCTCATAGGTTACCTGCGCTCCTCCAAGGGTCGACTCAATAATGTCGGGGCTCGGCTCATGTATAACTTGAGTCGCCTCCTCAAACACGAGAATCGACTCATGTAGTTGGTCTCAGGCGATGATTCTTCTTTGTTTTTCTTGAACTACACAGGGGTCCACTGAATTTCTGTATGGATTGACTCATTAAGTTTTTCACAGACTTTCTAGAGAGCTTTGATTTTATTCTTCTTGTTTCTTGGAGGTTGTAAGTGCAATTTTTTGTCTTGAGGTCTAACCCTTCACATCTAAGCCAACATCGTTAGAGTACACATTTAACTCAATTATTTTTGTGATCATCAAAATCCATCCTTTAGGATTAACAACTCATATCTCAACTCTGCCACCATCTGAGAGAGTGTAGATACATGTAATTCTCAACTTGAATTGGTGGAAGTACTTCTCTGAGGTGCCTTTGTGGTCTCTGATGCTTCCCTATAGAACTCTCTTTGCTTGAGTGTACCTGATGCCAGCAAGCTTGCCATGACGTACTCCTTAATTGTCTTGAGCTGCTCCTCATCCAATCTAACTCTGGTATGACCAATGGAGCTCTCTAGATGTTGTGGCTATGGCTGTGGCTTGGGCTGCAGCTTCTCCTCCGCTGCTTGTCCTAGTGTTGTCGAGGGTCTGACCTCTCTATAAGGTGAAGGAGGTCCCTCAAGCTTGTCTTAATATCCACCTTATCTCTAGTATACCTTTGCCTCTAATCTAATGACTATTTGCTTTAGAGTAACCCATTCGATGCAGAGATCGATCGTTACAAGTGTTGGTGACCCTGGTGGTCGCATGCATATATTTTTAAAATTTTTACAGCAGAAGTATAAATTAAACTAATTAATTCCTATGCATTCTAGAGATCATATCTCTACAATAAAAATAGATTCAGAACTTTAAACATTTATTCTAAACAAGTAGGCATGATTCTATGTCTAGCATGTAGTCATGCAGAATTTCAGCAATCAAGTTGATTTCTAATCTTAATTTTTAATGAGATCAGATCTCATACCTTTTTGTTTTGAGAACTTTGATGATACCTTGATCACCTTGTATAACCGCACACACGTCCGACCTCTACGGATAGTCCATGCGAAGCTCTAGGAAGATACACAACTGCAGGAGTGCTAACTCGTGCAGGGGTGCTGCAGTGGCTGAACTTTTCTCCCTCGAAGCACTCAACTTTTGATTCTTCTTCAAGAGGATGAATGATGGAGATGAAGGAGAAGAAGGAAGAGAGAAGGTGGCTGGCTCTCAGAAGTTTTTTAAAATTTAGAACCCTTTCTAAAGACCATCTTTTGCAAACCCTAGGCATGGGGGTCTTTTTATAGCCAAAAGACCCCCCACGCCTCACACCTCTTTTGGCAAACAAATTTGGCTGATAAAATTCCCAAAATATTCTGGTGAATCAGCAGCTAAGAGATGAACAAATTCTCTTTTAATCTTGTGCCAAGAATCCCTAAAAATTAAGGGGTTATTGCACCCCAAACTTCAGCTGCATGCCACCCTGCTTGATGCATCATGCAGTCCCTATAAATTATGGATTTGATTCCTATCTTTTTAGGAAGATTTGAGGTGCCATATATTTCTAGAAAATAGCCACACGCCTCCTCTTTTCTCATGCCAAAAATTGGTCAAAAATAAAGAGGATAGGCACCACTGCTTTTAGGGTTAACGATGAGGTATCTTTCTTCTCCAAGAAAGAAAGCTAGAGTCTTAAATTTTAGGAATCCTTCTCTATAATAAATTTTGATTATTTGGACTCTTAATCCTCATCTAATAAGGACTCTTAATTGACTTGAGTCAATCCCAATCCAATTGGATCAAGTCCGATCAATTAGTTTATGCCCAATCGGCTCGGGTCGAACCCGATCAAATTAGTTCAAACCCTAATTTAGCCGAAATTGAATCTAATTCAATTTGGCTTAATTAAAGTCCAATAATTCAATCAAATTGAATTTATTAGTAATTCAATTACTAATTAACTCTCCAATAATTCAATAATTATTTTAATGCAACTTTTGCTTAGGATAATTTGTCAATCGAATTGTCCAAATTATCCCTAAATGATTCTTAATCATCAATCAACCATTTAATCAACCTAGAAACTTCTATGCATGTGACCCCATAGGTTCGAACCTAAGCCGGTAGTATAATAACAACTTCTTGTACTAATCAAAATGACCATCTAGCAATGGTACCCGACGTCCGGATAGGCCGAATATATGCGAAACAAATATTCTGGCACCGTGGACTATAGTTACTGTATAATTCATCCCTTTGACTCCTAATGCCAGGATGACTTCAGAGTTATGTCAACTCTGTAATAAATACATCCTCCATTTAGAAAAGCGGTCTTTACATCCATTTGCCAGATTTCATAATCTAAATGTGCTACTATCGCAAGCACAATCCGAATGGACTTGAGCATTGCCATGGAAGAAAACGTCTCGTCATAGTCAATACCATAACGTTGGCGATATCCCTTGGCAACCAGACGGGCTTTACAGGTCTCAACCTGACCGTCTGCTCCCCATTTTCTTTTGAAAATCCACTTACACCCTATGGGTTTAATCCTTTCGGATGGGTCAACTAATGTCCATACATTATCGACCTTCATGGATTCCATTTCGGATTGCATGGCTCCAAGCCATTTATCAGAGTCATACCTCTGCATTGCATCCATATAGGTGATGGATCCTCATCGTTTTCATCAAGTTTGACAAGATCCCCATCCCGAACTAGAAAACCGTAATATCTGTCCGGCTGACGTGGTGCTCTACCTGATCGCCTTAATGGTGCATCTAAAATAGATTCTAGATTTGATCTAATCAATTCAGACTCAAATGGTTCAGTGGATGGTGTCGGGTTTCTATATGTTGAACTGCCCTAAGCTCAATATTAGAGCTTCTACTTCCTTCTCCAAGGAATTCCTTTTCCATGAATACAACTCTATTGCTTACGAACAACTTTTGTTCTTCAGCAAGCTAGAAATAATATCCTTTAGTTTTTTTAGGATAACCGACAAAGAAACATTTGTCAGACTTGGCTTCAAGTTTGTCTGATTTCAAATATTTGACATAAGCCGGACACCCCCAAACCCTAAGGTGAGAAAGTACCAGTTTCCGTCCTGTCCACATCTCATGTGGTGTTTTATTCATAGATTTACTTAGAACCTTATTAAGTATATAACAGGCTGACTCAAGTGCATATCCCAAAAAGGATATGGGCAAACTCGCAAACACCATCATGGATCGAACCATATCTAATAGGGTTCGATTTCTTCTTTCTGATATACCATTATACTGCGGTGTACCAGGAGGAGTCCATTGAAAAAGGATCCCATTCTCTTCTAGATATGTCAAAAACTCATTGGAAAGGTATTCGCCTCCTCGATCTGATCGAAAAGTTTTAATACTCTTTCCAGTTTATTTTTCGACTTCATTACGATACAATTTGAACATTTCAAATGCTTCAGATTTATGTTTCATTAAATAGATATAACCAAACCACGAAAGATCGTCTGTAAACGTAATGAAATATGAATACCCACCTCTAGCATATGTGCTCATTGGCCCACATACATCAGAATGTACAAGGATCAATAAGTTACTGGCTCGTCACCTTTTCCGGTAAAAGGTGATTTGGTCATCTTACCAAGAAGACATGACTCGCAGGTTGTCAATAATTCACAATCATTAACATTGAGGATTTCCTCTTTACTTAACCTGTTCATTCTGTTTTTGTTAATATGACCTAGCCTATGACGCCAAAGGTAGACATCCGTGACATTATCTATTCTAGGATGCTTGCTTGACTTGTACATTACATTAACAAGCCGTGATAATATGTAAATCCCATTACACAATTATCCATGCATTACAGTAACACCATTCATAACGATATCACAGTAATTTCTTTTTATTGAAATCGCATAACCGTTCATGGCCAAAAGGGTCTTATTGTTCCAGGTATAGGAGCTCAAAATTGACCCCTAGCCTGCACATCGAATAGCCCATAAGTAGAATCCAAGCTTGAGGAAATCCAATATACTCCCCCAACGATTTACTAAATATAATTATGTATTATGGATTTCTAGGCTGGAGGAAAATTATGTATTGGGGGAAATACCCTTTTGAGCTCCTCAAGCTAACTATAGGTTATTATGTATTTGTATTTAGTAACTAGGCTGGAGGAGTATTTGTATTATGGATTAGTTAACTATAGGTTATTATGTATTGGGGGAATATAACCCCTAGCCTGCGATGCTTCGGCTACTCATAGTGAGGTTAATCATAGAAAATTATTATGGTAAGCACATAGTCCTTACCTATATTATGGATTAACCCATAATACTATTGCTTAGTGATCAATTAACTACTTATGGTATCCAGGGGTCACCTACAAAATAAGAAATCCGTTTAAGTAGGGAACAATAGGTATTATGCTTAAGTAGTAACCTATAGAAGCAATAGTATCCAGGGGTGAGGACCATAAGAAGGGTATTCTTTATATTTCTTTATAGCCATTAATTTCTTTATAACGAATCATATAGCTATAGTATCCAGGGTTCCTATAGTATGACCTATAGCCATTAAGCTCTTGTGCGGATTCAAAGAAGTCCTATTGTATCTAATATACACAATTTCTATAGCATCCTCAAGAAATTTCTTATTGCGGATTCTGAGTAACTTCTATTTTCTATAGGTCTTTATTATAAGTCAGGAACTTGGGGAAAGCAATCTAGCCATTTTCTACTATAGGTTATGCCTATAGTATGATTATTAGGGTAAATGACCCTGAAGCTTATTTGCTCTTAACAATTAACCACGTAAGAATTCTACTTCTGGCTCATCAACAAGCCTCATCTCTCATTCAACAACAGATTGCCCCGAAATTCAAAGACCCTGGTTGCCCAACTATTGAAATAAAAATAGGAGAGACGATCATCCAGAGAGCTCTATTAGATTTAGGAGCCAGTGTAAACCTACTTCCCTACTATGTGTACCAAAAATTAGGTTTGGAGGAATTAAAGCCTACAAATATTACCCTTTCCTTAGCAGATAGGACAGTGAAGTACCCCAAGGGGATTGTAGAGGATGTAATAGTGAAAGTAAATGAGTTTTACTATCCTGTGGACTTCGTTATCCTTGAGACTGAACCTGCAATACATCCAGACAGTCACACACCTATAATTTTAGGTAGACCTTTCTTAGCCACAGCAAATGCTGTGATCAACTGTCGAAATGGGATGCTGAAGTTATCTTTTGGCAACATGAAAGTCGAGCTTAATGTCTTCAACATAAGTAAACAACCACCAGATGACAAAGAAATCAATGAAGTTGACATGATTGAAAGTCTGGTTCAGGAGACTTTCTTACAAACTTATAATAAAGACCCTTTAGAAGCTTACCTTGCCCATTCCGAGGAAAGGGTCAAGCATGCGCCTCTTAGTTCTGTTCCCCTTATGAGCATAGATCGTCATCAGCCGACTGTTCTTCATCGGACTCTTTCAAAACCATTCTTAGATAATGGTTGAAAAAAGGAGGATTCAGCATTTTGTCTGGCTGAAGACATAAAACTTAGCGCTCTTTGGGAGGCAACCCAACATGTAAGTTTCTTTTATTAAAAAAAAAAATCATCAATAAATTACTAACATGCAGGTTTGGGGGATTTTGCCCCAACTTTCAATTTACCCACCCATATCAGGTACTTCTCCTCTGTCCTCTTACTGCTTTAAATTTTCTTTAACATTGAGGATAATGTTAGATTTAGGTTTGGGGGTATTTTTAAGCATTTGAAATTTTATAAAAATTAAAAAAAAAGAGTTTTTATAAAAATTAAAAAAAAAAGAGTTTTTAGGTAAAATTTTTCAAATACCTATACCTAGTATAGGCGCTACATAATTATAGAGAATATCTCTTTAACTAGGCGCCGCCCCAGAAATTACTAAATCTCAGCATAAGCACTAAATCCGCCAAAATAAGCAGAAATAATAAATCCGTAAGAAGGGTATTAACTATAGGTTATTTGTATTTCACTGGAGGAAATATTCCAGCCTAGCCTGCGATGGAGTATTTGTATTTCAATGCAAGGATCATTGGCGCCTATACTAGGTATTATGGATTATGTATTATATTTAGTAACTAATATTATCACGGCTATACTCATAATTATAAGTTACTCATAATTGTATGTATTTGTATTTAGTAACTAGGCTGGAGGAGTATTTGTATTATGGATTAGTTAACTATAGGTTATTATGTATTGGGGGAATATAACCCCTAGCCTGCGATGCTTCGGCTACTCACAGTGAGGTTAATCATAGAAAATTATTATGGTAAGCACATAGTCCTTACCTATATTATGGATTAACCCATAATACTATTGCTTAGTGATCAATTAACTACTTATGGTATCCAGGGGTCACCTACAAAATAAGAAATCCGTTTAAGTAGGGAACAATAGGTATTATGCTTAAGTAGTAACCTATAGAAGCAATAGTATCCAGGGGTGAGGACCATAAGAAGGGTATTCTTAATACACCTGATGGACTCCTACGGACCTATGCTCGGGATCCTCATCACAAGCCCGCTGACCTTTAACAATAGGTAGCCCTTTTCGATGTACCTGACTAAATCCTTTTTTTTTTCTTTTTTTCTTTTTTTTTTGATCAGAAAAAGATGGTTCATCAGGATTCGAGATTGCTACCATATTCTCAACACAATGTCGAACCTATACCTTAGAAAGTGTAGGCCAGATGTGTTGTGAAATTCAAAGCACTAATTGGCTTACAACTCACTAAAAGGAACTTAATAAAAAGAACTCACTTTGCACTACTTCCAACTAGTCATTGGGCTCTTAGATTTTATATACCTTGTGTGTTGTAAATTTTTTTTTTTTCAAAAATTTTACCTAAAAACTCTTTTTTTTTAATTTTTATAAAAACTCTTTTTTTTAATTTTTATAAAATTTCAAATGCTTAAAAATACCCCCAAACCTAAATCTAACATTGTCCTCAATGTTAAAGAAAATTTAAAGCAGTAAGAGGACAGAGGAGAAGTACCTGATATGGGTGGATAAATTGAAAGTTGGGGCAAAATCCCCCAAACCTGCATGTTAGTAATTTATTGATGATTTTTTTGTTTAATAAAAGAAACTTACATGTTGGGTTGCCTCCCAAAGAGCGCTAAGTTTTATGTCTTCAGCCAGATAAAATGTAAATCCTCCTTTTTTCAACCATTATCTAAGAATGGTTTTGGAAGAGTCCGATGAAGAACAGTCGGCTGATGACGATCTATACTCATAAGGGGAACAGAACTAAGAGGCGCATGCTTGACCCTTTCCTCGGAATGGGCAAGGTAAGCTTCTAAAGGGTCTTTATTATAAGTTTGTAAGAAAGTCTCCTGAACCAGACTTTCAATCATGTCAACTTCATTGATTTCTTTGTCGTCTGGTGGTTGTTCACTTATGTTGAAGACATTAAGCTCGACTTTCATGTTGCCAAAAGATAACTTCAGCATCCCATTTCGATAGTTGATCACAGCATTTGCTGTGGCTAAGAAAGGTCTACCTAAAATTATAGGTGTGTGACTGTCTGGATGTATTGCAGGTTCAGTCTCAAGGATAACGAAGTCCACAGGATAGTAAAACTCATTTACTTTCACTATTACATCCTCTACAATCCCCTTGGGGTACTTCACTGTCCTATCTGCTAAGGAAAGGGTAATATTTGTAGGCTTTAATTCTCCCAAACCTAATTTTTGGTACACATAGTAGGAAAGTAGGTTTACACTGGCTCCTAAATCTAATAGAGCTCTCTGGATGATCGTCTCTCCTATTTTTATTTCAATAGTTGGACAACCAGGTTCTTTGAATTTCGGGGCAATCTGTTGTTGAATGAGAGATGAGGCTTGTTGATGAGCCAGAAGTAGAATTCTTACGTGGTTAATTGTTAAGAGCAAATAAGCCTCAGGGTCATTTACCCTAATAATCATACTATAGGCATAACCTATAGTAGAAAATGGCTAGATTGCTTTCCCCAAGTTCCTGACTTATAATAAAGACCTATAGAAAATAGAAGTTACTCAGAATCCGCAATAAGAAATTTCTTGAGGATGCTATAGAAATTGTGTATATTAGATACAATAGGACTTCTTTGAATCCGCACAAGAGCTTAATGGCTATAGGTCATACTATAGGAACCCTGGATACTATAGCTATATGATTCGTTATAAAGAAATTAATGGCTATAAAGAAATATAAAGAATACCCTTCTTATGGTCCTCACCCCTGGATACTATTGCTTCTATAGGTTACTACTTAAGCATAATACCTATTGTTCCCTACTTAAACGGATTTCTTATTTTGTAGGTGACCCTTGGATACCATAAGTAGTTAATTGATCACTAAGCAATAGTATTATGGGTTAATCCATAATATAGGTAAGGACTATGTGCTTACCATAATAATTTTCTATGATTAACCTCACTGTGAGTAGCCGAAGCATCGCAGGCTAGGGGTTATATTCCCCCAATACATAATAACCTATAGTTAACTAATCCATAATACAAATACTCCTCCAGCCTAGTTACTAAATACAAATACATATAATTATGAGTATAGCTGTGATAATATTAGTTACTAAATATAATACATAATCCATAATACCTAGTATAGGCGCCAATGATCCTTGCATTGAAATACAAATACTCCATCGCAGGCTAGGCTGGAGTATTTCCTCCAGTGAAATACAAATAACCTATAGTTAATACCCTTCTTACGGATTTCTTATTTCTGCTTATTTTGGCGGATTTAGTGCTTATGCTGAGATTTAGTAATTTCTGGGGCGGCGCCTAGTTAAAGAGATATTCTCTATAATTATGTAGCGTCTATACTAGGTATAGGTATTTCAATAACCTATATCTAGTAACCTATAGTTAACTAATCCATAATTATACCCTCCAGTGATTTGCACATCGAGTAGCCCATAACTAATCTCTTTCACTGGAGTTATTTGTATTTCACTGGAGGAAATACCTATAGTATACCTAGTATTAAGTAGAAATCCGTTCTTTATAATAGCTTGAGTTATTATGGCGGATTTATAAAGAAATTATAGTAACCAATACCTATAGTATACCTATGTTCCCTAGCATATATAGCCGCCCCAGTGCTTAGGTCTATAGGATACTTTACCCTGACCAACATTAACCGCCCTATTGTCTCTAAGGTGCTATGGTCTAATTTCTTGATTCCCGAAGGGTTACCTATAGTATAACCTATGGTCAGTATATTTATTAAGTTACTCAGAATAAACTAGTAGAATAAGGAATGGTTATAGACTTGCTATAAAGTTTCTTTGCCTGAAGAACAAGAAAGGTGACACACCTTCAGAAGGTATAGACTTGCTCATAATTGAAACTAATCTAACGATTTCTTCTACTTCTAGTTGGGTTATAGATTCTGGTTCTAGTGCTCATTTGTGCACTACCATGCAGGGTCTAAAGGAAAGTAGAAGGCTGGCGAAAGGTGCGGTAACCCTTCGGATTGGCAACGGGGCAAAAGTTGCTGCTGTGGCTGTGGGCACCTACCATCTGCGACTACCATCTGGTTTTAGTTTATTACTTAGAGACTGCTATTATGTTCCTGTTGCTAGCAGAAATTTGATTTCTGTTTCACGTCTAGCACAGGAAGGTCATGTTTTTACATTTGACAAAGACTGCTGTTCTATTTATTTGAGAAATAAAATAGTTGCACGTGGTTTATGATTGACAGTCTCTATCATTTACATATGGATGTATCTGTGAATGTTACCGAGCAAGAAGTGAATGTCAAAGGATCCAAGAGATCCAGGGATGAGATAAACTAAAAGTATTTGTGGCACCTCAGGCTTGGCCATATTGGAGAGGACAGAATGAACAAAATGGATAAAGATGGGCTTCTCGGCTCATTGACTTCCGAGTCATATCCAGTTTGCGAGTCCTGTCTTCAAGAAAAAATGGCTAGATTGCCCTTTGTAGGACATGGGGAGAGGACCACTGAAATACTTACCCTAGTACATACAGATGTATGTGGCCCATTCGATGTGCTAGCCAGGGGACGTTATTCGTACTTCATTACCTTTACCGATGATTATTCACGGTATGGGTATGTGTATCTTATGAGACACAAGTCTGAATCTTTTGAAAAGTTCAAAGAATTCAAGAATAAAGTAGAAAAACAAACTGGAAAACCCCTTAAGGCTCTTTGATTAGATCGAGGAGGAGAATACCTTAGTAGAGAATTCCGGGACTATCTCAAGGACAATGGCATAGTCTCACAATGGACTCCTCCGGGTACATCTCAACTCAACGGGGTGTCAGAGAGGAGGAATCGGACCCTATTGGATATGGTCAGGTCCATGATGAGCTTCACTAATTTACCTATGTTCCTTTGGGGAGATGCCTTACTCACAGCGATTTATTTATTGAATAGAGTTCCCTCTAAATCCGTTCCTACCACACCGTATGAGATATGGCATGGTAAGAAACCAAGTCTTGGTCATCTCAAGATTTGGGGATGTCCGGCCCACGTCAAAAGGCTACAGGCGAACAAACTAGAGGCTAGGACCATAAGTGCTCGTTTTATAGGATATCCTAAAGAGTCATTAGGATACAATTTTTACGTCTCAGAGGATCACAATGTGTTTGTGAGCCGTCATGCCATCTTCTTGGAAAACCAGTTTATCCTTGATAGAGGCAGTGGGAGGAAAATTGAGCTTGAAGAGAAAGTCTCTGAAAAGCAACGAGTCATGGATCCTATTGAACCCATTCATACAGAGCCAGTACACGATGTCCCTCGACCATCTCGTAGATCTAGTAGGGTCTCCCATCCTCCCGATAGATACTTAGGTATACTAGAAGAGGATACCGAGGAAATGTTCCTAGTGGGAGATAGGGATCATACACAAGATCCCAAAACCTACGATGAGGCGATATCTGATATCGATTCCGAGAAATGGATGGAAGCCATGAAGTCAGAGTTAGACTCCATGCATTCCAACCAAGTCTGGACCTTAGTAGATCCACCAGAAGGTATTGTACCTATTGGATGTAAATGGATCTACAAAAAGAAAATAGGTTCGGATGGAAAGGTAGAGACCTTTAAGGCAAGGCTGGTGGCGAAAGGGTATAGTCAACGCGAAGGCATTGACTATCAGGAGACCTTTTGTTGCCCAAGGTGATACAACCCAAGAGGGGGGGGTGAATTGGGTCTTTTAAAACTTTTAAACTACTTCTAAGACTTTTTGATTAACTATGCTAAGTTACATAGATGCACAGTGGAATTTAAACTTAGCAACAGTATGATTTATTAAATGGGACTTGATTAAGTAAATTGAGTATGCTTGCAACTAAGGGATGCGTAGATACGAGTTAAGCAAGCAATATATCTAAGTAAGCAAGTTAGACAATGACAAAAAGCATCACAAACACAATAAACATATAGTGGTTCGGTGCACCCCAGCACCTACATCCACTCCCCAAGACCTCTTGGGAATTCCACTATAATCCTACAGATTACAGCCGGTTGTTTTACAAGCTCACAACCCAACTTGTTGTTTTACGAGCGCACAACGAACTCGGTCGGTTTTCCCAGGCTCACCGACTAGAACCACTCCGATTGTTTTCCCGGGCTCACAATCAAACCCTTACACGTTGGTTTTACCCTCGGCTCACCAACAAACCTAAACCCCGTTGGTTTTCCCTTTGGCTCACCAACAAACCTTACACCGTTGGTTTTCCCTTTGGCTCACCAATAAACCTTTACCCCTTGATTCAATCCCGTGATTGAATCAAGTTACAAGATATTATAACAAAGTTTAAGATAAATCAAAGCTTCTTAAACAAGCAAATATAACACTATAAGCAAATAGAGTAAAGTGAAGTCCTCAAACGAGTTTGGAAGATGAAGGAGCTCGACTTCTTCTTTACTTGACCCTCTTCTGATTTGGCACGAAGTGGAGGATCACTGAGGCAGCACACGGATGGAGAGGAAGCTTTGGGATTCACTTGGATGCTCTTCTTCCCTCTATTTCACTTTGAATGGCCCTTTTGTGCTTTTGGGAGATTTCCCTTGTAATCTGTTTGGAATCTCTTCCCTAAAAGTTCTCTCCCACTTCCATCCGTTCTCTCCTAGCTCTCTTCTTGTTTTTATAGCTTTTGATAACGTGGAAACAAGAATATAGCCGTTAGAGCCAAAAATAGAGCCGTTGGAACCAGTCTGCAGCTCCTGACAATATGACCGTTGGGTTTGGAGTCGACTCGCGCGATCAGGAGTCGGCTCGGCTGTAGCAGGAGTCGACTCGAGCTTTTCCGGAGTCGACTCGGCAACTGTTCCAAGTTTGAATTAAAGTTGCCGTCTTGACTGGGAGTCGACTCGACTTAACCCGGAGTCGACTCGCCAACTTCTGGCGCTGACCTGGCAATTTTGGAGTCGGCTCATCCTCTGTAGTCCGTGGATCCAAATTTGAATTTTGTCCACTCGAGTCGACTCGACTGTCCTGGGAGTCGACTCGAATCTCAGAGCCCGAACTCCCGATTCTCTGTCTTTTGGCTCATCCAGTCTTGGAGTCGACTCGAACTTCCTTGGAGTCGACTCGGCTCTCAGTTTCCGAAAGTTGGTCTTCTGCCATCTTAGTGTAGCGCTGCCTTGGAGTCGACTCGAGCTGTCTGGGAGTCGACTCGAATCTCAGAGTCGGAAAACTGATCCTCTGTATTTTGGAGCCGCGCTGCCTTGGAGTCGACTCGACTTGTCTTGGAGTCGACTCCCCTCTCAGAGACGAAAATACCGTCTTCTGTCTTGGGGTTGTTCTGTCTTTGGAGTCGACTCGGACTTTGTGGGAGTCGACTCGAATCTCAGTGTCCAAAAACTGCTTCTCTGAGTTTTCCCTTGTGTACCACTGAGAGTCGACTCTCGCTTTCTTTGGAGTCGACTCGGCAACCATTGGAGTCGACTCGAATTCCTTAGGAGTCGACTCGAAGACTATTCTTTTGAATTTTCCTTTGAATTTGCTCCTCCAATTTGAATCTTTTGAACTTTAAAGTTGGGCCAATGAATTGTAGCTTTCTTCTAACTTTTCTTGAGTGCTTTTGGAGGCCTTCTTGTGTTCTTCCAACTTGCTATGTTCCTTGCAAAATAAATATCTTTCTCCTTGCAACATAAACATTAGTATCTATACTTCAAGGTGTTGTGATCATCAAAATCAATCTATGAATCAATCTTTGGGTCATCAATCTCCCCCTTTTTGATGATGACAAAACTTGGAGTATATGCAATATAAAAGATATTGTTTTCTAGAAGTAATGCATAGCAAAGTTGCATGAAGTAGACAACATGTATATTTAAAACAAAACATACTTCATGATAATGCTTTAGATTTAATCAGCTTAACACAATCAATATATTTCAGTTCAAGCTGATTATCACTACATAGCAAAGTTGCATGAAGTAGACAACATGTATATTTAAAACAAAACATACTTCATGATAATGCTTTAGATTTAATCAGCTTAACACAATCAATATATTTCAGTTCAAGCTGATTATCACAAAGCATTATAAGCATATACTTAGATATTTCTCCCCCTTTTTGACAGCATCAAAAAGATAGTGAAACATTAAGCACAAAGATCAGAACACTCAAATATTTCTTTCCCTTACTGTACTCTGGTTTGAATGTTATATTATTGCCAGGATATGAATCATTTAACTCAAGGCAATAATATTGGAATCAGATTAGTGAGCACAGATCAGAGCCAATTAAGATAATTTCAGAGCAGAACACATTGAATGTGATTTCAAGAAGTTTTCTAATTTGATACCACAGATAGTTTTCTAATCAAGTGTGGGTGGAATCTCTCTTAGGTTAATTCAAGAAGTACCACAAATGATATTCAATGAAAACACGAGTGGAAATCTAACCTCTCTTCAATAATAAGTATGAAAGCTTGTTCAATTAAGACCTTTTGCCCAATCTATTAAGTATTTTATCAAACATGAGAGCAATTTTGATTAATTTTCAGAGTAAAAGATCAAAACTTATATATGTGAAAGACATATCATCATGTTGGGTCATTAATTCTTAATGACTTCAAAGGTTCTTTATAATAATAAGTGCATTTGAGCACAAATACCAAATTATGAAATCATGCAATTTGTGATACATCTTAGAGCTCTTTTAAAGACTTTCTTTTATTCCTTTAGAAAATAAGCACAATTTGATACATAAAATAATGAATTGGCACAAAATAGAAGTTCTAAAGAGTAAGCCAATTAAAACTCATTAGTGAGGTTCAAAATAGATTTTCTAAGAGATACTCAAGAAAATTTAATACATTGTTCTCCTCCTTTTTCATTAAATTAGAGGCTCTTAAGATTTGCAATTTGGTTCAAGAGTGATGCATGAGATATACTAACCAAATAACACGCCTCAAGGTGTATCATAAAAATTTTTAGATTTAAATTTCAGATGATAAATATTGGAGAGCATTAAGATCACTTTTCATTTAGTATTCTTCCTCTCTCCTTTAGTTATAGATTAATGCGATTAAGTTCCATAAGACCTCTCCTTCTGAAATTTTCTTTCTCCCCCTCAATTGATCATTCCATTTAAGAGTTTAGAATTTGAAGATAATGTTCAATAAAATTGTCAATCTCAAAAATATATTTTCTATAAGTTCAAGGTTTGAGATAAGACAACCTTTATAGAACTCATCTCAAGGTAATTAAAGCATGTCTTGCAATATAAGGAGGTTCATCAAAATCAATCCATAAAATTCAAGGTATGCATCAAATTAAAGTATCTTTAGAATATCTAAAGCTCCCCCTCAAAAGATGCATTCCTCTTTAATCATTCTTTTCTTTTGATATCGAGAGTGTAGAGTGATCTAGAATTATTCAAAATTTATAGTAGTCACTCTTCCTAATCCTTTAAGAACAAGTTATGCTTTCTCCTAATCTTAGAAAAAATGTATAGAATTATTAATCAGAAAATGATTCATTTGAAGCTCAGTTTCTTTCAAAAGCATTTACATTTTCTTTCTTTTAGAATCATTTGAGTGAGCTGAAATATTTCTAGCTTTAAGATCATTCACTCTATTTTATCTTTAATAATGTAGGAGAGAAAAACATATAGATGATCATTGAAATATATATATTTATAGAACTCAATTTCTTAATCATAGTTTTTCAGCAATGTATACATGAAGCATAATAAATATTTTTAATATCAAAATAAAATCATATATTTAAAAATATTTGCTTGCAATCAAGATCATTGATCATTTAGACCAATATTAGTAGATTTTAATGATAAGAAAGGATATGTTTCGGATGCGTATCGGAGCAATCAGCCAAGACATCAAAATTAATTCTGTTTTTCTTAAATTAAGATTTTATTTAGAAATCATATTGAGTTTAAGCTTTTATACAAAATCAGATTCTGAATTTTCATAAGAATTTTCAAGAAGGCTCTCAAAATTTGAGATATGTATCTTCTACTTTGTAGCTCATCTTAAATTACTAAGATTGAAAACACATATTTCAATAACATTAGAGCACTTTCAGAATCTTTGTATTTAGTATTGAGTTTCGATACAAAATGGAGGATATTTTAACAAGTATTAGGATATTATGTATCAAAGTTAGGCAAGTAGAAAGATAGATCAAGATCAATTCATTTTGCCTAAATAGAGATATCTTTCTCTTCTCATTTCAACTTTCACATTTTAACGATGATTGTGAATGACAAATCTGAATTTTCTTAACAAACAAAAATTTTATGTAGTATTTCAAACAATCAATCAAATTGTCCAAGCATGAAGCATTACAAAATATTGAGAATCCATAATTTAAAGCATCATGCCATATGCAAAATATATTATGTGTTAAGTCATGCATTAGAATATTAAGAGTAAGAATGTTAAGGATCAAAATCAATTCTTTTCAAATAAACTCCCCCTATTTAAATATAATTTTGCACTGATTTCATCCTTAAAGTGTGTTTTCAAGTGATTAAAAATTTGACTTAATTCTACTTTCATTTACTTTGTTTTTCATTTATAACTTTCTTATGCTCTATACTCTATTTGCTCCCTATCCGGTGGAGTTGGGAAGGGGCACGAGGTACTACCACTAGCCTCCCTCTTGTGCCGTCCCTAATATGCCCTACACCGAATAGTTGGGTCAAATAGTGCCGGGTACTACCACTAGCCTCCCCATTGGCACCATCCCTATGATAAGCAATATAGAAAGGTTAAACTATTTACTTTAAACTCTCCCTCTATTTAAGTGTAATTCATTACGGATTTTATCCTTCCAAAAGAATGCTCACACAAGTGCTGAATATATTATGCTTGTTTTGCTTTTTCTTAAGATTGGAGTATTTGCCTTTACTTAGATTTTACTTCTCTTGAATAATATCCATTATCTTTTCTTTATCTCTCTTTCTCTTTGTTATTCTCAAGTAATTTACTTGAAAGAGCAGAATAAAGAAATAATCAAATGTATCATATAGAGGTATATCATGCAAACAACATTTTCATTATGCTCAAGAATTCATAGCTTCTCACAAGTCATTTTAAATCAAAAATTTTAAGCATAAACTTGTGTAGTTCATGGTTATGACATAGGCAAAGATATATTTTAGTTTGGGCAAACCATGAAACAATTTCTAAAAGCATAAGTCAATCAATACATATATATAGACATGATATCAAGGAATTAATAATTAAAGATTTTAACCATGCCATACTAAGATTTAAGTTATTGACTTTGCTCAATTAATTTATGAGAGAGGTATCTAGAATTACCAATCCATTCTGCATTCTTCAGTCAAATACCTACTAGATTTCTTATGTATGAACTTTTGGCTGAAGAAGGTCCTCTCTCTTGTTTGCATGAGAATGTTTATTGTATCTTACGTGGAGATATCCTTCAAGTTGAAATCTCTCATTTTCTTGCTCAAGGATCCTGCAAGCTCCTTTTCTTCCTTGAAAGAAAGTTATTAGTTTCTTCAAGATACAAAACATTCATCCACCATATTTTTAACTAGATGACTCGATATAAGATATGATACTAGTTGAATGTTGAGTCACTTTACTCAAGAGATTCCCTAAGTATAAGCAAGCACATATCACTTGAACTAAAGAGATGGTTTCATTAACCAATATGGTTCAAGTACAAGCATGTGAGACAATAGAATGATTTATCAAGATCAAATCAATTTCTTATTTTCAACATCAATTTAGCTTAGATTCTATTTGCTTAAGATAATTGTCAATAAGGCATGCTAGCTAAGTTTTGATCAAATTGCCTTAAACAATTGTTTCTATCAAAATTCAGATTATGATTCATTTGTTATCAATAAATTATGATTCATTAGAGTTAGATTGAAGTCTTGCACAAGGGCACATAATGATCACACAATCTGGTCTATTAGGTATATGATAAAATAATTATTCTATCATGCTTTTGATGCTTGTTCCAAATCACATATTGCTTTATCATATATGTAATGTGTAATCTTTAAATATGGTGGTTATTTTACATAGATCTCCTTTTTTTTAATGAAATAACCACATAGGAGTGAATTCTACACATTCATTTGACAGATTATAAAGCTCATGAAGCAAACAAATAATAATGGTGATCTTTACTTCTAATCATGCAAAAATCTTATCAAGATCTATCTTTTTTTGATTTAGTCTTTTAGTAGTTATCAATTTTTCTTCATTAAGTGCATATCTGAAAAATCCAATTTTGGTTCTAATTATTAACAAGTTTTTCAGATTGTTATATATAAAAGATTAACCATATACATATATAATTTGTTTTTAGTATTTTGATAATAAATCATTAGTCTCATAAAGAATAAAATGAATTGATACCTCTACAACTAGAATTTTTCATGAATGTTCTATATGCATTGCTTGATGAATGATATCCAAGGATAGAAGTATCTTTATCAGATTTGGCATTATTTTCATAAGAGCATATCAAGCATAACATGTACGACTGAAAAATATGAAAGATATGCAATGGTTCATTTTCCATTTTTCAGAAGATCAAAATTTTCATCAAAAATAGATCTAATAGAAATCATATGTATGACAAGCAGTGATGATAGTCTTTTAAAAAATTATTTGAGTAGATGACTATCATACATAATTGTCTTTTTCATTTCTTCAAGAATTCTATTAACCCTATTTTACTTATGATGTCCTTGGAGCTGAAATAATTGAATTTAATATTATTTTCTGTATAACCTTAATCAGGATTTTGGTTTTCAACACTGTGCCATGATCTTCACAGTTTGGAAACCTTTTTCATTTGAAACGCTTTTACAAGATTCAGTAAATACAGAAAAATACTTCAGTTTTATTTTCCAAGAACAAATCCAATGTAAGCTTTTGAAAACTTAGTGATGGAAACAACATCTTTAGATTTAGAAATGATTTTTGTTTGTTTCCTTAGTTAGCATGCATAGCAAAACTTTGACCTTTAAGTAGATAATCTAAGTAAGCCTATGGCAAGGTCTTTTGAGATTAAGTACATACTAGCATGAGTTGATTCTATGTGCCAAGGATGGTTTCTTTAATCTTGGTATTCATAGTGCATATATTCAAAAGCATACCAAGTACACATTATCATATCTATGATCAATAAACAATAATGCCATGGATAAAAACTCTCAATCAAGCATATAGAGAATTCATAGAATTAATCTTAATAATGATTAATCATTTAGCAACTTTATCCAAGGGTGAGTAAAGTATCCTATAAAATGAAGTGATTTGATTATATTTCCAAAAGTAGTTTCTATATCACAAAATTGATCAATACTAGCAATTCATACTAAAGCAAAAATAATGATGAGATGCAAGGATTACTGATTTCATTATTATTATTATTTAAAATTACTTTTCATAAGTATATTTTAAGTTTCAATGTGTCTAGAATACCCATTTGTATGAATCTATTTGTTTCATGGGTATCTTGGCACATCTATGTCTACATCCTCATATTTTCATTTTGGGTACCCAAGCTTGCTTGGATCCTTGAGAGTTAGGACATATAGTTCCTTTTGGAACCCAAATTTGTTTAATTGTAATAACTTTACTACTTGATTTAATTATGTTAGAACGATAGGTAAAGTTGTTATGCCCATTCTTTTCATGTTTGAAATAAGTTATCTTATTTAATGGATTGCTTGGTGAATTGATAACCTTTTTCTTTAGGGATTCATTGCTAAGTGAAGGAGTTAAGCCAAATTTTGATTTATCAAAATCTGTATGTTGGCTTTCAAACATCATTTTTAATCTTGCTGAACTTACAGTAAATTTGTTAATAAAAGACTTCAATTGGTTAATTTCTTTACTTAAGTTTTGATTTTCTTTAATTAAATTTTGATTTTTCTGAATTAATTGTTCTGAATTTAACCTTAAAATTTTATTTTCAGAATTTAGTTTATCTTGTATTTCATTATTAGAATTTCTTTCTTTTGAAATTTTCAGATTTAGTTTCTTAAGATTTTTATTCTTCACAGCTAATTTTCTACATTCACCATACAAATCATGAAAAGTATTTAATAATTCATCATAAGATAATTCTTCTTGAAAATCATTTGAGGTAAGAGTAGATTCAGATTTTACCTTGTCTTCTTGTGCCATAAAGCACGAGTTAGTTACCTCTTGTAGTTCCTTGGAGCTAATATCATCATTGTTGCTCCTAACTTTTAATTTCTTGCTTGACTCTTTCTTGGTCAAGGCTTTCTTCCTTTTTATCTCTTTCTTCCTTTCTTCTAGCTTCCTCTTCTTCTTTGTCTTTAGGAAGCTTTTGAATCTTTCTTCCTGATTTAGAGTGTTTCCTGCATGCTCAATGTTAGTCTTGCAATTATCCTCAAGTAAACTAACATGGGGTTCTTCGAAAATATCATAAGTTGCTTCAAGAGTATCCCATATTTGTTTGGCAGATGAACATATATAAATTTGGTTGAAAATATTTTTATTAAATGCACAGTAGAGAAGGTTCATAGCCTTAGCATTTAGTTCAGCCAAATTTTTATCGAACATACTTTCAATTAATTTCGTGGGTGTGTGTAGGCCATTTGTTATGACATTCCATAACTCATAGTTTTGTGATTGAGTAAAGATTTTCATTCTAGCTTTCCATTGAATATAGTTAGATCCATCAAACAGTGGAGGTCTGTTTGTGGAAAGTCCCTCAGCAAGTAATACGTTATGTGGGGTTGTCATGATCTTTGGCTCTAGTCGGTTAAGACTACAAATAATATTTGAGCACCTGCTCTGATACCACTTGTTGCCCAAGGTGATACAACCCAAGAGGGGGGGGTGAATTGGGTCTTTTAAAACTTTTAAACTACTTCTAAGACTTTTTGATTAACTATGCTAAGTTACATAGATGCACAGTGGAATTTAAACTTAGCAACAGTATGATTTATTAAATGGGACTTGATTAAGTAAATTGAGTATGCTTGCAACTAAGGGATGCGTAGATACGAGTTAAGCAAGCAATATATCTAAGTAAGCAAGTTAGACAATGACAAAAAGCATCACAAACACAATAAACATATAGTGGTTCGGTGCACCCCAGCACCTACATCCACTCCCCAAGACCTCTTGGGAATTCCACTATAATCCTACAGATTACAGCCGGTTGTTTTACAAGCTCACAACCCAACTTGTTGTTTTACGAGCGCACAACGAACTCGGTCGGTTTTCCCAGGCTCACCGACTAGAACCACTCCGATTGTTTTCCCGGGCTCACAATCAAACCCTTACACGTTGGTTTTACCCTCGGCTCACCAACAAACCTAAACCCCGTTGGTTTTCCCTTTGGCTCACCAACAAACCTTACACCGTTGGTTTTCCCTTTGGCTCACCAACAAACCTTTACCCCTTGATTCAATCCCGTGATTGAATCAAGTTACAAGATATTATAACAAAGTTTAAGATAAATCAAAGCTTCTTAAACAAGCAAATATAACACTATAAGCAAATAGAGTAAAGTGAAGTCCTCAAACGAGTTTGGAAGATGAAGGAGCTCGACTTCTTCTTTACTTGACCCTCTTCTGATTTGGCACGAAGTGGAGGATCACTGAGGCAGCACACGGATGGAGAGGAAGCTTTGGGATTCACTTGGATGCTCTTCTTCCCTCTATTTCACTTTGAATGGCCCTTTTGTGCTTTTGGGAGATTTCCCTTGTAATCTGTTTGGAATCTCTTCCCTAAAAGTTCTCTCCCACTTCCATCCGTTCTCTCCTAGCTCTCTTCTTGTTTTTATAGCTTTTGATAACGTGGAAACAAGAATATAGCCGTTAGAGCCAAAAATAGAGCCGTTGGAACCAGTCTGCAGCTCCTGACAATATGACCGTTGGGTTTGGAGTCGACTCGCGCGATCAGGAGTCGGCTCGGCTGTAGCAGGAGTCGACTCGAGCTTTTCCGGAGTCGACTCGGCAACTGTTCCAAGTTTGAATTAAAGTTGCCGTCTTGACTGGGAGTCGACTCGACTTAACCCGGAGTCGACTCGCCAACTTCTGGCGCTGACCTGGCAATTTTGGAGTCGGCTCATCCTCTGTAGTCCGTGGATCCAAATTTGAATTTTGTCCACTCGAGTCGACTCGACTGTCCTGGGAGTCGACTCGAATCTCAGAGCCCGAACTCCCGATTCTCTGTCTTTTGGCTCATCCAGTCTTGGAGTCGACTCGAACTTCCTTGGAGTCGACTCGGCTCTCAGTTTCCGAAAGTTGGTCTTCTGCCATCTTAGTGTAGCGCTGCCTTGGAGTCGACTCGAGCTGTCTGGGAGTCGACTCGAATCTCAGAGTCGGAAAACTGATCCTCTGTATTTTGGAGCCGCGCTGCCTTGGAGTCGACTCGACTTGTCTTGGAGTCGACTCCCCTCTCAGAGACGAAAATACCGTCTTCTGTCTTGGGGTTGTTCTGTCTTTGGAGTCGACTCGGACTTTGTGGGAGTCGACTCGAATCTCAGTGTCCAAAAACTGCTTCTCTGAGTTTTCCCTTGTGTACCACTGAGAGTCGACTCTCGCTTTCTTTGGAGTCGACTCGGCAACCATTGGAGTCGACTCGAATTCCTTAGGAGTCGACTCGAAGACTATTCTTTTGAATTTTCCTTTGAATTTGCTCCTCCAATTTGAATCTTTTGAACTTTAAAGTTGGGCCAATGAATTGTAGCTTTCTTCTAACTTTTCTTGAGTGCTTTTGGAGGCCTTCTTGTGTTCTTCCAACTTGCTATGTTCCTTGCAAAATAAATATCTTTCTCCTTGCAACATAAACATTAGTATCTATACTTCAAGGTGTTGTGATCATCAAAATCAATCTATGAATCAATCTTTGGGTCATCACCTTTTCACCTGTAGCCATGCTGAAATCCATCCGAACATTGCTTGCCATTGCAGCATTTCATGATTATGAAATCTGGCAGATGGATGTGAAAACTGCTTTCCTGAATGGATATCTTGATGAAGATATCTATATGGAACAGCCTCTGGGTTTCACTTCCAGTGATGGAGATCACAAGGTCTGCAAGCTGCAAAGGTCCATTTATGGACTGAAACAAGCATCTCGGAGTTGGAACACTCGATTTGATGACGCAATCAAAACATTTGATTTCATCAAAAAAGAAGAGGAACCGTGTGTTTACAAAAAGGTTAGTGGGAGCGCTGTCGTATTTCTCGTACTGTACGTGGACGACATCCTCCTGATAGGGAATGATATTCCCATGCTAACCTCGGTCAAGGTCTGGTTGTCAAAAGAATTCTCCATGAAAGACCTTGGGGAAGCATCCTATATTTTGGGAATAAAGGTCTATAGAGATAGATCTAAAAGGATGCTTGGCCTATCACAGAAAATGTATATAGAGGAAGTGCTGAAAAGGTTCAGCATGGAAAACTCCAAAAGGGGTCTTTTACCCCTTAGGCATGGAATTCATCTCTCCAAGAAGATGTGCCCCAACACATCTGAAGAGATTCAACGCATGAGCAAGATTTCCTATGCATCGGCAATAGGGAGCCTCATGTATGCCATGCTATGTATACGACCTGATATAGTTCTTGCTGTGAGTGTCACAAGCAGATATCAGTCAAATCCAGGTGAAGAACACTGGACAGCTGTGAAGAATATTCTTAAGTACTTGAGAAGAACTAAAGATTTATTCTTGGTTTTTGGAGGATCATCAGAGTTAAAGGTAGAAGGATACACAGATTCAGACTTCATGACTGATGTCGATGATAGGAAGTCAACATCTGGATATGTGTTCTTGTGCAATGGTGGTACGGTGAATTGGAAGAGTTCTAAACAACCGATCATTGCTGATTCTACTATGGAAGCTGAATACATCGCCGCCTCTGAAGCTGCTAAGGAAGGCTTCTGGTTCAAGAAATTCATTGCGGAATTGGATGTAATGTCATCAGATGCCATAACACTCTACTGCGATAATAATGGCGCCATAGCTCTTGCTAAGGAGCCAAGGTCTCATCAGAAGTCCAAGCATATAGAGCGGCGCTTCCATCTCATACGCAACTATGTTGAGAAGAAGTATGTCGAAGTGCAGAGAGTAGACTCCGTGGATAACGTGGCAGACCCATTCACTAAGCAGCTAAGTCAGCAAAAGACTAAAGCCCACCTTGAGAAGATGGGGCTTGGATATATGACTGATTGGCTTTAGTGCAAGTGGGAGATTGTTAGATGTATGCCCTAGAAGCCAATCTGGCTGACACATTGTTAATTCTAGGGACATAATTTTGTACTTGACTATTTATTATTGAATAAATAAAAGGCATCTTTTCATTCATATTATTTATGTGTCTATGTTCTTCATTGAATTGCCTAAACTTATCAAGGATTGATCAACCTTGTGGCGTTTCAGCCGTTTGGATCCTTGTCTCATCATATTCAAGGGTTCTAGCGGATCATCCAAAAATCTGGTTTTAGCTTCCTTGGGGTTAAAATACCATCTTGTTCGTGGGTTCTAAGGATCTAATCCTTGTAGGTTCGCATCATTTGGTATCAGAGCTTCGGCCCTAAAATTAGGTTACTATCCTTTATTTTCATCTGTTCATCATACTCTTTCATCTATTTTCTTCTTAAACATCAGGTGAGTTAATTCATCTTGTTTCTTTCTTTATCCATCAGCTCCAATTTCTGTTGTCTCATTTGAATTCCTGAGCATCTGGCAAAAAAAAAAAGAAGAAGTATATATATCCAGATTCAAAAAAAAAAGGGTATATATATCCAGATTCAAAAAAAAAAGAGAAAGGAATTTGCCATTGTAATTGCAGACACAAGTGATATTGAATTTTATTGTTCCTTTGGGGATCGATTGCTTCCTGATTAAAGTTCTTGATTTTTGTCCCTTAAAGTTAAGTGTTGAATTGAATTTTGCAAAGTTGAGTAAATCTTTGTTTGATTTGATCAGTTCCTTAAAGAGCTACAAGAGAAAGCTAAGAGTGGAGAGATATCTTTTGAGGGTAACTACGTGAGAGAGTAAGGTTTATTTTCTCTAACATTTTCTTGCAGCTCTAATAATGTCTCATGGAGATGAAGCTACATCTAACCAGGGAGATACACAAAATATGGCATTGATGATAAATGCTATGCAACAATAGTTTGAACTTTTACATGTGGTTTTCGGTGAATTCAGGGACAGGATGGATAGGCAAGACATGGCGATTGCAAATTTACAAGGAGGGCAGCCTAATGAAATCCTAATCCTTGAAGACCTGCAAGGCGAGAACCTATACCTGTGGATGAATTTGATGATGAATATGAAGCAGGAAGTGGGAATGAGGAGGATTATGAGTCTGATTGTGAAATGGGTAGAAATTGACCTAGAGGAGCTAGGCATGGAAGGGGTTATAGAAGAAATGGCCCTAAGGGCAGAGATGAGGTAGACAGGAACCTTGGGAGCATCAAAATGAAGATACCTTCTATCCAGGGTAGAAATGACCCTGAAGCTTATTTGGAGTGGGAGAAAAAGGTGGAATTGATTTTTGATTGTCATTACTACTCAGAAGAAAAGAAGGTGAAATTGGCAACAATTGAGTTTACTAATTATGCAATCATATGGTGGGATCAATTGGTGTCAAATCGGAGGAGAAATCATGAGAGACCTATAACAACTTGGAGGGAAATGAAGGCCCTAATGAGGAAAAGGTTTATACCTAGTCATTATTATAGGGACCTTTATCAAAAATTACAGAGCTTTACACAAGATTCAAAAAGTGTGGAGGATTATCATAAAGAAATGGAGGTTGCTATGATAAGGGCTAATGTCGAAGAAGATAGAGAAGCTACAATGGCTCGGTTTTTGGCCGGGTTAAATAGAGCTATAGCCAATGTAGTGGAGCTTCAGCACTATGTGGAGTTAGAAGATATGGTGCATATGGCAATGAAGGTGGAAAGGTAGTTAAAACGCAAGGGGGCAGCAAAGTATACTTTGGGTTCTAGTTCATCTTGGAAGTCGAATTGGAAGAAGGATAACAAAGTTATTCCTACGGAAACACTCAAGGGTACAAATGATGCTTTCACCAAAAACAAAGGTAAATCTGACTCCCAACCCTCTAGAAATAGAGATATAAAATGTTTCAAGTGCTTGCAAACAGGACATATTGCTTCACAATGTCCAAACAAAAGGACCATGCACATGTATGACAATGGGGACGTGCTGATCGGCAGTGAGAGTGATGAATTAATGCCTTCATTTGAGGATGCTAGTGATGATAGGGTTGAATATCCAGTGGAGGGAGAGTCACTTGTGGCCAGACGTGCCTTGAATTTCAAAGTTAAAGGAGATGACATGGAGCAGTAAAGGAAGAACATCTTCCATACTCATTATCATATAAACAATAAGGTATGCAGTATGATTATAGATGGGGGAAGTTGCACAAATGTTGCAAGCATTACATTAGTTGAGAAATTACACTTGTCTACCATTAAACACCCTAGACCTTATAAGTTGCAGTGGTTGAATGAATGTGGCCTTCATACCTACCTTATTGTTGACGGAATTTGTACCCTGGATTCAAAGCTCCATTATAAGTTGCAGTGGTAACACTCTGTCATCAAAAAGTTACAAATTACCTACTTCTCATTTCGTATAAGGTATGCCTTTTTTTTTCTCTTTTCTAGGGTGCTGATTTTTGCATGCTGATTTTTATGTGATAAAATGATGATTCTAATTGCATTGTTAATGGGATTACAAAGTTTAGAATCATGATTAGCATGATCAGCAACCTATGTCATGAGATAATCAATTAGATTTCAGATCTGAAATTATAATTGCTGCATGTGGTGATGATCATAGGATTCAAACCCTTTTGGTATCAAATGTAATGACCTACGATGTGATCTGTAATGTCATGTAATTTTTCAGATGCTTGCATGCATCTTATTTGATGTTTTGAGAGGCCTGCGCACCTCTTAAAAGGGGATGTAATTTATTATTATTTTTATTTTACATCTGGTTGTATTTCTGTGATGTGATGTACGTCAACGATCAAGTTGAAGATAAGGCATGAGATGAACGGCGATCTAAGCGGTTGATGGCGATGGGATCAAGAGTTGATCAAGGATCGAATCAAGGAGGCTTGGAACCAATTCAAGAGTTGAAGACCAATTGATCGATTGACGTGCATGTGCTTGTAATATGACCTAATTAGAATCCATGATCATCACCTATTTAAAGTTTAGCTTTATTTGATGCTGCGATTATAACTGCCTGTGATGTGCCGTTTGCATGTGATGTGAATGAGAGCGGGGTAGATAGGTTTACATGTGATGTAACAAACCCAATTGAGACCTAAATTAAAACCTCCTCAATCAAGTCGAGAGTGAACCAACATGAGCAAGTCATATTAGATTAATTGATCTAATTGGTATCTATGAAAGGTGGTTACTTAATTAGGACCTTACTCTCTGAGTAAGGGGAGCCTCCCACCTGCTTACCTGGCCAATTGTTCGATTACCTCTTATGAAGAGCTCAAGTTGCAAACACTAAGACCTGATTAACCAATATTAAGTCAATAGGTCTTCCACTGTAGTAGATCTGCTAAGGTCTTTCTGATGTTGATTTGTCTCGGCTGGATATAGTGGGCAAGTTGCATCGGAGGGCTGGACCTCTCTATAGACATGAGATGTTGTAGGGTAAAGGTGAGGTTGGGCACCAATAACTGTTAGGTGAGGATCCAATGACGACTTTATTTCTATGGTTATACGGTGGGTCTGACTTAACTAAGAAATGGGACCAATAATTATTAGGTGAGATCTTCATGGCTTAGAGACTAAGTTGCACTGCAACATGCTTGAGAAGCATTGTACAAGAGTTGTACACTCATCCATCTATGTGTCACCAATAACTGTTAGGTGAGGTGCTATATAGATTGGTGAGACCGCAGTACCTACTAGAAACCCTAGTCGCGTAGGATTTTCGTTTTCTTACCAGGGGAGTGTAAGGGATTCGAGAAAATAGTAGGAGGTACATTTGTTCTAAAAGAC
>NC_143192.1:27760000-27780000 GCF_051530095.1 Phoenix dactylifera | reverse complement strand
TGAAAAAAACTTCTCTCACCTACCCAACACTAAAGCATTCAAGAGAGAAGAAAGAGAGAAAGTTTCAAGGTAGTTGGTGCTTTCAAGAGGAGAAATCAAGTGCATTCAAGCCTTCTTCATCTGATTTCGTGCTCATCTACTCACTCCCACTCGGCAATCAAAGCTCGCATTCAAGCCGACGTGATCTGCATCGGAAGAACCACCATCATCCAAGCTTCCAACGGCAAAAAAGGTTCTTCCGGTTTTGTTGTTCTTTATTGATTTATTTGCTTTCATAGAAGCTTTTAAATTCTTGTAAAACTCTTAAACATTGTGCTTGTTCCAGTCAAGGGACTTGGAACAAGGGTTAGGCATCCCAAGCCTAGTTTAAATTGGGGGATTGTAGGGTTCGTTGTTAGCCCGGGTTAAAACAACGAGTTGGGTAGTTCACTCGGAAGACTACCGGACTGTAATCATCGATTATAGTGGAAAATTTCCAAAGGTATTTGGGGAGTGGATGTAGGAGCAGTGGAAGCTCCGAACCACTATAAACCTCTGTGTTTGCGATTGATTGTGCTTACCGCTTTATTTTTTATTCTTGCACCTACACTTGGGTGTATTGTTTAATTAGACCAAAAATTTTAAGACACCCAATTCACCCCCTCTTGGGTGACCATCTCTGGGCAACAAGTGGTATCAGAGCAGGTGCTCTGTGTATTCTTGAAGACCTAACCGTCTCTGCCAAAGATCAAGATGGCAACACCCTTCAACAATGTTCCTGCTGAGGGGCAGGCTACCAATAGACCTCCACTTTTCAATGAAACAAATTATTCCTATTGGAAAACTAGAATGAGAATTTTTGTTCAAGCACAAGATTATGCCTTGTGGAGGGCTATAATCAAAGGACCACACGAACCATCTCACATAGTTAATGGCATTCAGGTTTCCAAGCCTGAGGAGGATTGGGATGAGAATGATAGCAAGATGGTTCAACTCAATGCTAGAGCCATGAATACATTGTATTGTGCTCTAGATGTAAATGAGTTTAATAGAGTCTCCACCTGTAGTTCCGCCAAGGAAATATGGGATAGGCTTGAAGTTACCCACGAGGGTACTAATCAAGTCAAGGAGTCTAAAGTGAACATTCTAGTTCACAAATATGAATTATTTAAGATGGAACCCAACGAAACTATTTCATGCATGTTCACACGCTTCACTGATATAATTAATGGTCTAAAGAATTTGGGTAAATCTTACACTAATTCAGAACTTGTGAGAAAAATTCTTAGGTCCTTGCCAAAGACTTGGGAAGCGAAAGTCACGGCGATTGTAGAAGCCAAAGACCTCAACACTTTGGCACTTGAAGAACTATTGGGCTCATTGATGATGCATGAGCTCACAATGAAGCAACATGAAGAAGATGTGCCAAAGAAGAAGACAATCGCCCTCAAGGCCATTTTCAAATAATTGTGAAGGAGAAAGCAGTGGAAGTGAAGAGGGAAGTGAAGATGAAGACTTGGCCTTAATAGTAAGGAAGTTCAAAAAATTCATAAGAAGAAAGAAGGCCTTCCGAAGAAAGAAGTTTGGAGGGAGAAATGATTGGAAAAAAAAAAAAGAAAAAGAAAGAGACCCAATCATATGTTATGATTGCAAGAGACTGGGACACATCCGCTCCGAATGCCCTCAACAGAAGAAGCACTATGGAAAGAAGAAGAAGAAGGCGTTGAAAGCGACTTGGGATGATAGTGACACATCCTCCTCCGAGGAAGAGGAGGAAGAGACCGCCAACTTGTGCTTCATGGCACTTGACGATGATGAGGTATGTCAAAGCTCAATTACAGATTTTACTTTAGAAGAATTATATGAAGCCTTCCAAGAACTCATGAATGATTGTAGTATGTTAGGAGCAAAGAATAAAGAACTAAAGGCCTCCAATCAAAAACTGAAGGATGACATTAAAAACCTATTGATTGAAAAGGAAAATCATGAAAATGATTGCATTATTGACCTAAAGGATAAAATTTCAGAACTTAGCATTGAGTATGAAACTGCAGATACACTCATTAGGGAATTAAATCTAAGAGTCAAATTCCTACTCAATAGTAATACTTTACTTGCACAAAATGTCAAATCTCTTAAAAATGATAAGGAAGTATTAGCTAAAGAAAATTTGGACCTTAAGGATGAGCTACACAAGTATAAACCAATTGTGCAGAAATTTACACATAGCTCGGAAAAATTAAATCTTATTCTATCCAATCAAAGAGCTGTTTTTAATAAAGCCAGATTAGGATACAAAACTAGCAAACAGCAAAAATATCTAAAGAACTTTTTTGTAAAAGCAAAAGATGATAAAACTGAAAAACCTACATGCTTTTGTTGTGAGAAAAATGGACATAAAGCTTACTCTTGCATTCAAAGAAAGATTCAAACTAATAAGAACACATTTGTAAAGGATAAAAACACAACCAAAATATGGGTTCCTAAGGGAACCAACTACACTAACCAAGAAGGACCCAAGAAAACTTGGGTACCTAAGAGCTTCACATGATTATTTTGTAGGTATGCCTTGCAGCCGGGAGCAAAAAGAGAATGTGGTATCTTGATAGCGGTTGCTCAAGGCATATGACCGGTGACAAGAGCCTCTTCGTCACCTTGAAATCAAAAGAAGGAGGAGTAGTCACATTTGGAGACAATGCTAAAGGCCAAATCATTGGCGTTGGTAAAATCTCTATATCACCCTCCTCATTTATTGACAATGTATTGTTAGTTAATGGATTAAAACATAATTTACTAAGTATAAGTCAATTTTGTGACAAGGGCTTTAAAGTGTCATTTGAATCTTCCCTATGTATAATTAGTAGTCCAATTGACAATGGGATCATACTTATGGGACATAGGCTTGGAAATGTTTACATGGTAGATCTTGATGATCTCACCATGAAAGATGGCCAATGTCTTGTAGCCATGGATGCCAAGGTCAATGAGACTAGCTGGTTATGGCATCGTAGGTTAGGACATGCTAGCATGGATTTAATTTCTAAATTGATTAGAAAAGATCTAGTTAAAGGACTACCAAAAATAGATTTTGAAAGGAACAAAATTTGTGCTGCATGTCAACTAGGAAAACAAACAAGAAGCTCTTTCAAATCTAAGAACATAGTTTCAACATCAAAACCCTTAGAACTAATTCACATGGATTTATTTGGACCCACTAGAACTGCTAGTCTAGGGGGTAAGAAGTTTGGTCTTGTAATTGTTGATGACTTTTCACGTTTTACATGGGTTTCATTCCTTGCCCACAAAGATGAGTCCTTTCCCGCTTTTATCAAGTTTCATAATAGGATTTTAAATGAACTTAACCTTAAACTAAAAGCAATTAGGAGTGATCATGGTACCGAGTTTGAAAATCAGCATTTTGAAAAATTTTGTGAAGAAAATGGTATCAATCACAATTTTTCGGCCCTTAGGACACCCCAACAAAATGGGGTGGTAGAAAGGAAGAATCGCACACTAGCAGATATGGCTCGTGCCGTGTTGTGCGAATCGGATCTACCAAAGTATTTTTGGGCTGAAGCAATCAATACTGCCTGCCATATTTTAAACCGTGCTTTAGTTAGATCTATTTTAAAGAAAACACCTTATGAGTTGTTGAAAAATAAGAAGCCCAATATAAGTTATTTTCATGTTTTCGGTTGTCGCTGCTTTATTTTAAACAATGGAAAGGACAATCTAAGTAAATTTAGTGCTAAATCAGATGAGGGGATCTTTTTAGGTTATTCCTCATCTAGTAGAGCATACAGGGTCTTCAATAAGAGAACTTTCGTTGTTGAAGAATCCATTCATGTTGTTTTTGATGAAGCTAATGGAGATTCTTCTAGAAAAGAAGAAGATGGTGATGCAGGTATACTTGAAGACAGAATGAAAGAGTTCTCCATACAAGACAAACAACATGAGGATGAAATCAAGGAAGATACAATTCAGCAAGATGAAGAAGATCAACCCCAAGCAAGAAATCAAGATTTTCCGAGAGAATGGAGGTATGCACATGGTCATCCAAGGGATCTAATCCTTGGTGACCCTTCACAAGGGGTAAGGACAAGATCTTCTTTAAGAAATACTAGTAATTATCTTGCATTCGTTTCACAAATAGAGCCTAAATTACTAGAAGAAGCCGAAAAAGATGAAAATTGGATAAATGCTATGCAAGAGGAATTAAACCAATTTGAAAGAAATCAAGTTTGGACTCTAATGAAAAGACTCCCTAATGTTTCAATTATAGGCACCAAGTGGGTATATAGAAATAAACTAGATGAAGATGGAATAGTAATAAGAAACAAAGCTAGGTTGGTAGCCAAAGGCTACAATCAGAAAGAAGGCATAGATTTTGATGAAACCTTCGCTCCTGTTGCTAGGTTAGAGGCTATTAGACTACTTTTGGCATATGCATGCTTCATGGATTTCAAACTCTATCAAATGGATGTAAAAAGTGCATTTTTAAATGGTTATATAATGGAGGAAGTTTATGTAGAACAACCTCCAGGTTTTGAAAACCACTTACATCCAGATTATGTTTTCAAATTGCATAAAGCATTGTATGGACTTAAGCAAGCCCCTAGGGCTTAGTATGAAAGATTAAGTAATTTTCTAATTGAAAATGAGTTTAAAAGAGGAAATGTAGATAAAACACTTTTCATTAAAAGAAAAGGAAATGACTTATTGCTTGTGCAAATTTATGTGGATGATATAATTTTTGGTGCTACTAATGATAGTCTTTGTCAAGAGTTTGCTAAGCTTATGCAGGGAGAATTCGAAATGAGCATGATGGGTGAGCTCAACTTTTTTCTTGGGCTACAAATAAAATAATCAGAGGAAGGCATCTTCATCAGTCAGTCCAAGTACATCAAGGAAATGTTGGAGAAATTCAAGATGAAGGATGCAAAGGAAATCAGCACACCCATGGGCTCAAGTTGCAAGCTTGACAAAGATGAAAAAGGTAAATGTGTAGACTGCAAATTGTACAGAGGTATGATAGGGTCTTTACTTTACCTTACTGCTAGTAGACCAGACATATTATTCAGTGTTTGCATGTGTGCTAGATACCAAGCATGTCCTAAGGAATCACACTTACAAGCTGTTAAAAGATTATTCAAATACCTAGTAGGGACATCTAATGCAGGTTTATGGTATTCTAAACAATCTGATTTAAATTTAATTGCTTATTCCGATGCTGATTTTGCCGGGTGCAAACTCGACAGAAAAAGCACAAGTGGCACCTGTCAATTCTTGGGTGCTAACTTGGTTTCTTGGTTTAGCAAGAAACAGAATTCAGTTGCCTTGTCCACAGCTGAGGCTGAGTACATTGCAGCCGGAAGCTGTTGTGCCCAAGTTCTTTGGATTAAACAACAACTTGAAGATTTTGGTATCAAAATGGACAATATTCCAATTAGATGTGATAATACAAGTGCAATCAATTTAACAAAAAATTCTGTCCAATACTCTAAATCAAAACACATAGAGATTAGGTATCACTTTATAAGAGATCATGTGTTGAAAAATAATGTATTGATTGAGTATGTATGCACTGAAAATCAATTGGCCGATATCTTTACAAAGCCCCTTTGTAAAGATAGGTTCAATTTTTTAAGGAATGCCTTGTGCTTGTATGATCCTAGCAAGTAGATTGAATTTGTAATGCAAGCATGATTTGACTTCAATGCTATAGCTTAAATGATTTAACTCCTCAAACATATGTAATGCCTTGTATGCTCTAGAGGTACATATGAATGCTACTCAAACTCATAATACACTTCAAGGTCACATATAGCAAACCTAGTGCCTAATAAGTGAAAATATGAATCTATCAAATTAGATGACGAATTGTTTGACTTTCCGGAGGATAGTTATCCCCCTTGGACTCTTCATTGAAAGAGTAGATGCCCTACAAGCCAATCGCAATATGTATTGCGAAGGGTTTTTCTTTTGATTTGTCCAAATCATGTACATAACATTTAAATATGAATAAAGGCATTATGTTTTATCATATGCTGTTGATTATATTTATGATAAACTCCTTAGATTAGGGCAATGGTTTTAAGACTATGATGAGATCATACTAGTGAGACTTAAAATCCTAAAATCCTAATCTTAAATATTCCCAGTCATTGGTACATTGAGTCGGGGATCAATGATTACCGGAAAAACTGGCATGTCTTATGTATGCTCGATGCAGAGGATGATTGATCTCACAATCATTTGTGTGGAGACACTAATACAAAGATATGGGTGCTCATTAGAAGAATGAGTTCACTGAATTGACCTACAAAGAGAAATCTTATGAAGTCTTACTTACATGTCAAAAGATGATTCTCTTAGTGGGAGTTGTGCAACTGATCCTTTGACCTGAGATCACCATGGTATCTTGTGCACATGAACCTATGTTTTGGTTTACACTCATTCATGACAATAAGTTATGTACGAGGTCTTCTGGATATGGTGGATTGTGTACGAAGATTATGAGTAGGTCAACAAGGAATTAATCACTTCTAGTAAGAGAAGATAGCATCCTATTTATTCTAATCATATGATAATTCAGAAAGCCTTTGATCAAAGCAGAATGAAAATTAGAAAGAGTTTCTAATGTTTCATTATTTGAATTATCATTAAAAGATTGAGAAAAATATGAATATTAATTGAGTTTGACATATATTCATACTCATATACATATTTGGGATGCAGTTTGATTAAAGGATTGAATTGCATGGTAACTTGCCACTGAAGGGTATTTTTGGTATTTCTACCAAATTCCATATTTTTCGGGTAGACATGACACGTTGCTAGACGTCAATCTTGTCTTATAGGTTTGATCGAATTAAAGAGTTTAATTCGATCACCAATTAGAAAGGATTCTAATTGTTAAGTTCGGGTTCGCGCAGTTTAGACTTAAATCGATTAGAAGAGTTCTAATCAAGTTGGGTCAACTCGCACTCACACCTATTGCTGGCTAAGTATGGAACCCAATGGGTCACACACAAGAAAATTTATCAAGGGTCTAATTGGATTAGATCATGTTTGCAAGATAAACATCCTAGCAGGTGTTGCAAACCTTAGCTCCTGATTCGAACTGGATTCGAATCTGATTCGAATTGGATTCGAATCTGATTCTTAATTGATCTAATTTGATTAGATCATATTCTAATATGGGTTAGCCAAGAGTTGGCACCTAATTGGCTTGGTTTGAGTCTAATTGGATTAGATTTGATAAATCATTCATTTTTGATCGTTGGATCAATATTTGGATGAAGAGATGGATCAAATGGATGGCACCATGAATTGGAGCCATTGGATTTTCATCATAGGATGATGGGAGATCATGATGACGTGATGGATATCATTGGGAGGCGTGGAGATGAAAAATAGGTGAAGGAAAGAGAGAGAATACGTGAAGATTAAATGGATAAGGATGAACCATTTATTTGATCTTATCCATTCTCTCTCTTCTCTCTTCATCACGCCTAAGGGATATATGGCGCCTTCTTTCATGGCCTTTGGATCATCATCAACCCTTGATGAATGGATAAGGTTGGTTCCTATTTTTCTTGCGTGAGAAGAAGTGAAGAAAGGGAAGAGTACGGCGCATTTTCATGAAGAGGTGCTTAGGGAATCAAGCGCCACATCATAAGCGCTTGATCTTATCCTAACCACTTTTGATACGCCTCTCCCTATTTTTGTGGCGCCTTCTCTCCTCTTATCACGCCCCATCTGAAGGATGTGTGGATGGGATGCATCCTTTGGTGATGCATCCCCACGCCATCTATAAATAGGAATGCTCCCGGTGTTTTCTAATCATCGGAAATCAATCCAACTCTCTCTCTCTCATATCCCTTCTTTCTTACATTAGTTTCTTTCTTTCTAACATTGCTTCTAGTGTGTCCTAAGCCAAGACAAGGTGGTCTTCCTTAGGACAAAAGGATTAGAAGTGATTTTAGAAGGCTAAAGAAAAATAGAAAGGAAGGAAAGCAAGCTATTAGAGTTCTTTAGAAGAATTCTGCATTAAGGATCAAAAGTCTTTGGAGCTAAAGTCTTGATCAAGTTTTCGTGTGGATCACCATTGGAGGGCGGACACTTGGACGCCTCGTGGAGATTGTACACTTTGGATTAGCATTTGAGGTATTCTACTAATTCTGCATTTATTTTATATTATTTGATTGTAATCATTAAGGTGATCTAGGCTTAAAAGGGTTTCATGCATAGGGACTTTATTAAGAAAATTTTTAAAATCCCTAGCTTCCGCTGCCCATTATGACATGCTAGAACCCTACAGTGGTATCAAAGCCATCCTTAATTGGTTCAATCAAATAATAATGCATGATGTATGATTATTAATTTACTATGAGATAGTAATGTCATATGCTTAATGAAATGCTGAAATATATGATTCATATATGATATGATATGTAATAAAATGTCATGATATGATATTTTCCATATGAAAATATGTTGAAGCATGTTAATTAGTTGCTTATGATTTATACATGCTATGAGATAGCTATGATGCATGATAGCTTATTTTAGATATGTTAAATATATGTTACAATTAAAGAATGTGCTAGAGACTAGTAAGCCCTCAATAAAAATTATATTAAGTCATAGTGTTGAAAAACTTTGAGCTAACCCATTCTAGAATAATTAATCTAATTGGTGTCTAAGGAAAGCACTAAAGGTGGTTACTTAATTAGGACCTTACTCTTTGAGTAAGGGGAGCCTCCCACCTGCTTACCTGGCCAATTGTTTGATTGTCTATTATGGATAAGCTTAATGTTGATATAACACTATTGATAGCCTTCCTTCATGCCTCGATATTATTATGTCAAGATCCATGCTAGTTTGTTGTGCTAACACAAAACTTGCAATGGGGACTGATGTTATACTGTCTTGGTGCATTAAGATGCTTATGGCATATTTTAATATATTGCCTTGTTGTGTAACCACAAGGGCAATATTATTCGAATATGACTATATGGAAATGAAGGGTTTGACTTAACTAAAATATTATTGTTTGTTGTGCTAACACAAGGCAATAAGTATTTTAAGAGGACAAGATAAAGTTGAGAATTGCATGAGATGCAATTGGAAAGAGTTTCCTACCTTTGAACTCATAAGAGTTTGTTGTGTAAACACAAGGCTTTTTATGATGAATTAGGATCTCAACCCTACTAAGAAAAATTATATTTTCACGTTTATCATAGGAGAGGGCTATGATATTCGATAAAAATAGTAGGAGACAAATTAGATTAAAGTCCTTATCTAGTTGCAAACATGTCATCATGATTGGTCTGCTTATATTAGTTATGTTCTTGCATATGTAGAATTATTAAATGGCTTCACTTTCACTAAGAGGCATCTTAGATGCCAACAAGTTGACCGGACCAAACTATGTGGACTGGTTGAGGAATTTAAAGATAGTACTCACTCAGGAGAAAATTTCCTATATACTTGAAACCCCTGATCTTGGAGATCTAGGGGATGATGCTACAGAAGAGGAGGTTGCCACACATAAGATGTGGAAAAATGACAGTTTGACTGTCAAATGTATCATACTTGCCTCTATGAGCAATGAATTACAGAGGCAACATGAAGGCATGGACACTCAATCCATACTTCTCAATTTAAAAGAGTTGTATGGAGAACAAAGCAGGACTGCTAGGTATGAGATATCTAAGCAGTTGTTCCGTGCTAAAATGAATGAAGGAACTCCAGTGCAAAACCATGTTCTTATGGTTATAGACTTAATCACTAGATTAAGTCAATTAGGTTTTGCTATGGATAGTGAGCTCAGTCAGGATTTGATCCTGCAATCACTGCCTGATTCATTCTCTCAGTTTGTTGTGAACTTTCACATGAACAAGCTGAACACCTCCCTGCCCGAGCTGTTAAATATGCTCAAAACAGCTGAAGGCCATATTAAGAAGGATAAAGGTCCACTCCTCCTTATAGATGGCACTTCTAAAAGGAAATCGGGAAATAAGGGTTCTAAGAAACGATTGAACCCCAAGAGTAGCATCAAAAAGAAAAAAGGAAAGAAAAACTCCGGATCAAGTACCTGTTTTCATTGCGGCAAAGCTGGCCACTGGAAAAGGAATTGCAAGAGTTTTCTTGCAAGTATGAAGACCGATGCAAGAGTTGCATCAAAAGGTATGTTTATGTTACATGCCAACTTGTCATTAAGTTCTTCAAATTCAAATTCATGGGTATTGGATACCGGCTGTGGTTTTCACATTTGCAAATCTTTGCATGGACTACAGAAAATTAAAATTTTGAAGAAAGGTGACTTCGAGCTGTATGGCGCTGGAGGAGAGTCCATCCAGGCTGAAGCTGTTGGAACCTACAACTTGGAGTTACCTTCGGGAGAGCTCCTACAATTAGAAGATTGTTATTATATGCCCAAAATTATTAGAAATGTAATTTCCATTCCTTTGTTGTTAAAGAAAGGATTTGAAATTAATGGAAAGGGCAATGGTTGCTCTATTTATTTTTCTAATAAGTATCTTTGCAATGGCATTATGGAAAATGGTCTTCTTGTTTTATTACTTAATGACAATGTCTTTCATATTAATAAAAGCAATAAAAGAAAGAGAGAGGAAGTGAATAACACCCTTCTTTGGCATTGCCGACTTGGTCACATAAGTGAATCAAGAATCAACAAGTTATACAAAGAAGAGTTCTTTGATCCTTATGATTATGAATCATTAGGAACTTGTGAATCTTGTCTTATGGGTAAAATGACTAAGTCTCCATTCACTGGACATGGAGAAAGGGCAAGTGAGTTATTAGGACTTGTACACACAGATGTATGTGGTCCTATGACAACTCTAGCTAGAGGTGGATACTCTTACTTCATCACATTCACTGATGATTTATCAAGGTTCGGATATGTGTATCTTATGAAACATAAATCCGAAGCTTTTGATAAGTTTAAAGAGTATCAAAGTATGGTTGAAAAACAAACCGAAAAGTGTATTAAAATCCTTCGATCTGATCGAGGCGGTGAATACCTTTCTAGTGAGTTTTTAAATCATCTTAAAGAAAAGGGCATTCTCTCTGAATGGACACCTCCGTATACGCCACAATTAAATGGTGTAGCTGAACGGAGGAATCGTACTCTATTAGATATGGTAAGGTCCATGATGTGCTTTACTGATCTTCCTATTTCCTTCTGGGGTTTTGCCCTAGAGACCGCTGCACTAATATTAAACAGGGTACCTTCTAAGTCTGTACCTAGCACTCCATATGAGATATGGAGAGGAAAGAAGCCTAATCTTAAGTTTCTTAAGATATGGGGTTGTCAAGCTTATGTCAAAAGAAATTTTGGATACAAGCTAAGTGCTAGATCAGATAAATGTATTTTTGTAGGTTATCCTAAAGATAGTATAGGATACATCTTCTATCATCCTATCGAACAAAAAGTTTTTGTAGGTAGGCATGCCATTTTCTTAGAAAAAGAGTTTATCTTAGAAAAGGGCAAGGATAGAAAAATTGAACTTGAAGAAGTTCAAAACCTACAAATAGAAACACAAGAAATTCTTCAACCAGATGTACCCATTGATGAGGTACAACCACAACACACATCTCCTCTCCGAAGGTCAGATAGAGTGCGAAGAGCACCTGAGAGGTATGGGTTCATCATTGAAAATGATGAAGCCCACATTGTTCAGAATAATAATCCTCTGACCTATTCGGAAGCTGTCAAGAGTAATGACTCTGACAAATGGCTAGAAGCCATGAAATCCGAAATAGATTCTATGTATACCAACCAAGAATGGACTTTGGTTGATGCACCAGAGGGTGTAAACCCTATAGGTTGCAAATGGGTCTATAAGAAAAAGATTGGAGCAGATGGCCAAGTAGAAACCTACAAGGCTAGATTGGTGGCAAAAGGTTTCAGGCAAAAGCAAGGAATTGACTATGATGAAACTTTTTCGCCAGTAGCTATGCTCAAATCTATTCGGATTTTGCTTGCAATAGCTGCATACTATGATTATGAAATCTGGCAGATGGATGTCAAAACCGCCTTCCTTAATGGTTATCTTGAGGAAGAGGTTTACATGACACAGCCAGAAGGATTTGTCTCAAGTAAGAGAGCAAATCAAGTATGCAAGCTTAAGAGATCCATTTATGGATTAAAGCAAGCATCGAGGAGTTGGAACATCCATTTTGATACAACAGTCAAAGAGTTTGGTTTTATCAAAAATGTGGATGAACCATGTGTGTACAAGAAGACTAGTGGGAGTGCCATTGTCTTCTTAATATTGTATGTAGATGACATACTGATCATTGGAAATGATATTCCAATGTTACAATCGGTCAAGACTTGGCTGTCAAAAAGCTTTTCCATGAAAGACATGGGAGAAGCATCCTATATACTTGGTATAAAGATCTATAGGGATAGATCTAAAAGGATGCTAGGCTTGTCCCAGTCTAGGTACATAGATAATGTGCTGAAAAGATTCAGCATGGAAGAAAGTAAAAGAGGTTATTTGCCTATGAGTCATGGCATACGTCTCTCTAAGAAGATGTCTCCTAAGACATCTGAAGAGAGGAATAGAATGAATTCTATTCCCTATGCTTCGGCAGTAGGATCGATTATGTATGCTATGCTATGTACTAGGCCTGATGTTGCTTATGCCTTAGGCATAACAAGTAGATTTCAGGCTGATCCAGGAGAGGATCATTGGATAGCTGTGAAAAATATTCTTAAGTACTTGAGAAGGACTAAAGATATTTTTCTAGTTTATGGAGGATCTGAGTTGAAACTAGAAGGATTTTCTGATTCTAGTTTTCAATCAGATCCAGATGATAGCAAGTCCACTTCAGGGTATATCTTTACCCTAAATGGTGGTGCAGTGAGCTGGAAGAGTTCCAAACAACAAACTGTAGCTGACTCAACTACTGAGGCAGAATACATTGCTGTAAGTGAAGCCGCTAAGGAAGCTGTCTGGATGAAGAAGTTCATCTCTGAGTTAGGAGTAGTTCCCGAGATTGCTAGACCAGTCCCAGTTTATTGTGATAACACTGGAGCTGTTGCTCAAGCGAAGGAACCAAGGTCTCATCACAAATCCAAGCACATTCTAAGACGCTTCCATCTTGTTCGAGAGATTGTCGAGAGACAAGACATAGTCATTGAATGAGTAGACACCAAGAACAACCTAGCAGATCCGTTCACTAAAGCTCTACCACAACAGCAGTTCGATCGCCACCTCGATTGTATGGGGATAAAATATAAGAGCGATTGGCTTTAGTGCAAGTGGGAGATTGAAAGAGTAGATGCCCTACAAGCCAATCGCAATATGTATTGCGAAGGGTTTTTCTTTTGATTTGTCCAAATCATGTACATAACATTTAAATATGAATAAAGGCATTATGTTTTATCATATGCTGTTGATTATATTTATGATAAACTCCTTAGATTAGGGCAATGGTTTTAAGACTATGATGAGATCATACTAGTGAGACTTAAAATCCTAAAATCCTAATCTTAAATATTCCCAGTCATTGGTACATTGAGTCGGGGATCAATGATTACCGGAAAAACTGGCATGTCTTATGTATGCTCGATGCAGAGGATGATTGATCTCACAATCATTTGTGTGGAGACACTAATACAAAGATATGGGTGCTCATTAGAAGAATGAGTTCACTGAATTGACCTACAAAGAGAAATCTTATGAAGTCTTACTTACATGTCAAAAGATGATTCTCTTAGTGGGAGTTGTGCAACTGATCCTTTGACCTGAGATCACCATGGTATCTTGTGCACATGAACCTATGTTTTGGTTTACACTCATTCATGACAATAAGTTATGTACGAGGTCTTCTGGATATGGTGGATTGTGTACGAAGATTATGAGTAGGTCAACAAGGAATTAATCACTTCTAGTAAGAGAAGATAGCATCCTATTTATTCTAATCATATGATAATTCAGGAAGCCTTTGATCAAAGCAGAATGAAAATTAGAAAGAGTTTCTAATGTTTCATTATTTGAATTATCATTAAAAGATTGAGAAAAATATGAATATTAATTGAGTTTGACATATATTCATACTCATATACATATTTGGGATGCAGTTTGATTAAAGGATTGAATTGCATGGTAACTTGCCACTGAAGGGTATTTTTGGTATTTCTACCAAATTCCATATTTTTCGGGTAGACATGACACGTTGCTAGACGTCAATCTTGTCTTATAGGTTTGATCGAATTAAAGAGTTTAATTCGATCACCAATTAGAAAGGATTCTAATTGTTAAGTTCGGGTTCGCGCAGTTTAGACTTAAATCGATTAGAAGAGTTCTAATCAAGTTGGGTCAACTCGCACTCACACCTATTGCTGGCTAAGTATGGAACCCAATGGGTCACACACAAGAAAATTTATCAAGGGTCTAATTGGATTAGATCATGTTTGCAAGATAAACATCCTAGCAGGTGTTGCAAACCTTAGCTCCTGATTCGAACTGGATTCGAATCTGATTCGAATTGGATTCGAATCTGATTCTTAATTGATCTAATTTGATTAGATCATATTCTAATATGGGTTAGCCAAGAGTTGGCACCTAATTGGCTTGGTTTGAGTCTAATTGGATTAGATTTGATAAATCATTCATTTTTGACCGTTGGATCAATATTTGGATGAAGAGATGGATCAAATGGATGGCACCATGAATTGGAGCCATTGGATTTTCATCATAGGATGATGGGAGATCATGATGACGTGATGGATATCATTGGGAGGCGTGGAGATGAAAAATAGGTGAAGGAAAGAGAGAGAATACGTGAAGATTAAATGGATAAGGATGAACCATTTATTTGATCTTATCCATTCTCTCTCTTCTCTCTTCATCACGCCTAAGGGATATATGGCGCCTTCTTTCATGGCCTTTGGATCATCATCAACCCTTGATGAATGGATAAGGTTGGTTCCTATTTTTCTTGCGTGAGAAGAAGTGAAGAAAGGGAAAAGTACGGCGCATTTTCATGAAGAGGTGCTTAGGGAATCAAGCGCCACATCATAAGCGCTTGATCTTATCCTAACCACTTTTGATACGCCTCTCCCTATTTTTGTGGCGCCTTCTCTCCTCTTATCACGCCCCATCTGAAGGATGTGTGGATGGGATGCATCCTTTGGTGATGCATCCCCACGCCATCTATAAATAGGAATGCTCCCGGTGTTTTCTAATCATCGGAAATCAATCCAACTCTCTCTCTCTCATATCCCTTCTTTCTTACATTAGTTTCTTTCTTTCTAACATTGCTTCTAGTGTGTCCTAAGCCAAGACAAGGTGGTCTTCCTTAGGACAAAAGGATTAGAAGTGATTTTAGAAGGCTAAAGAAAAATAGAAAGGAAGGAAAGCAAGCTATTAGAGTTCTTTAGAAGAATTCTGCATTAAGGATCAAAAGTCTTTGGAGCTAAAGTCTTGATCAAGTTTTCGTGTGGATCACCATTGGAGGGCGGACACTTGGACGCCTCGTGGAGATTGTACACTTTGGATTAGCATTTGAGGTATTCTACTAATTCTGCATTTATTTTATATTATTTGATTGTAATCATTAAGGTGATCTAGGCTTAAAAGGGTTTCATGCATAGGGACTTTATTAAGAAAATTTTTAAAATCCCTAGCTTCCGCTGCCCATTATGACATGCTAGAACCCTACATTCATAGAGATACTTTCAGAGCCTATTTCATAGGTATTCGAAATTTGATCAAACATTCCTCATTTCAATATTGATAATTCAAAAATCATTGTCAAACTTTTATAGGATGAATTATTAAGGGGAAGGATCACAAGCAAGCTCACTTAATAATCGCCAAAAGAAATTAAACTGATCATTGAGATTGAATAAAACGAATTGGGAAAAGATTGGAAACATTCTGAAATTTTTTCAGTGCCGGAGACGTCTCCGGCGAATCGCAGAGACGTCCCCCCAGCGAGACGTCTCGCATTAGTCGCGGAGACGTCTCGGGGACAGAATGAAATTTTATAGGCCGAAACAGCTCGAGCCGTCTCGAGCTGTTTTCCATCGTCCCCAACAAAACCCTAAACCCTCGCATCCATCTTCTCTCCACCACCAATCGAACCAAAATCACTGCCCATTTCCGTAGATTTCCGGTCGATGGCACCTAAGAAAGCTAGGCGTAGCGGTGGGAGGCGTCCTAGGGTGGCGAACGACGAGGAACGGCGGGAAGAGCCCTCCGCGCCGTCTCCTCTGGTTGCTCCGCCAACCGTGACTCCCTCCTGTGCGAATCGCACAGTAACAACAGGTAGGCACATAGATTTTCAATTCTTAGCGGGTGAGGGGTTCTCTATTGGAGAGAGACTCCGTGCCCAAGGTTGGGAACACCTATGTTCCCTAAACGTGTCTACCTACCCTGGCCTAGTGAGAGAAGTTTTTGGTAATTTGGCCTTAAGGAGCTCGAGGTACACAGGGTATGTTCGAGGCACATTTGTAGAAGTCAATGAGGATATCTTGTCTAGTGTATTGCAAATACCTAAGTACGGTGAGGCTCCGACCTCACATCCCCAAAGAGAGATTGCTCTAAACTTAATTCTAGGTAGAGAGAACTGTGGTCCTCTTGACATTGTTAAGTCCCAAGACCTCAATGCTGAAATGAGATTGCTTTTGAGCATAATCAACAGGGTCTTGTTCCCAAAAACCGGTCGCTTCGACTTCGTTTCGGAGCGAGATTTGGCCATTATGCACCACATCCTGTTAGGGATTCTCCTAAATCTTCCTAGGCTCATGTTAAACTACATTTCACTCTGTCATAGGTACTCCAGGTTCAGCATCCCGTATGGGATTGTCTTTACCCTAATTTTCAAGCATTTTAAGGTTCCTATCCCTGAAAATGAGCCAGAGAGACCCTTGAGAAACACTGACTTCTATAACGAGAGCACACTACATAGGATGGAATTTTACAAGAAAGACGGGTCTTGGGTTAAGGTTTGTAAAAGAAAATCCCAAACTGTAGAGCCTGAGATCCATCATCAGGAGCCTGTCCACCTCTCTCCTCCACATAGCCCTATACCCTCTACTGATCATATGGAGAGCTTTCCTTTTTCTGATGTACCTTCCAGCTCGGCTGGACCATCCACTTCCATGCTTCCTCCTCCAGTTGTTGGATCGACTGCCTTGTCGGATGAGCAGATGCACACCTTAGCATCCATGGTGTGCCAGCAAATGAGGGAAGAAATTAGGTCAGTGGTTTCTGCTGAGATAGCTCCTATCCGCACTTCACATGAAGCACTTTTAGAAGAGTTGAAAGCAATTAGAACTCAAATGGAAGCTATAGGGTCAGAGTTGGTTTGTGTGGCATCAAACCAAACTAGAAGATCATGTGAGATACAAGCTGAATTGAAGATCATATCGGATAGTCTTCAAGAGCTGACGAGCCCTGAAGGCAATTTGGGCAGTGTGGCTGCCCAGCTTAGAGGGAGGATTGATAGAGCATCCCATGAAATTGAAGCATTAATGAGAGCACTCAATCAGTCTCAGGGAGATAACTTTAGAAGATTAATGCAAGCAATTAATAGGTTTGTGGAAGCTGCTGCTGCGGCTCTTGAGGGTGCTGGCCAGTGAGGCACATTTTGTGGACATCTAGGGTTCATCTTTTTGGAAAGCCCTAGGCTTATATGAAACTCTTTCTTTTGTGTTTGCAATCAATCCTTGTAATGGCATCAAATGTTGTAATGCTATATGAATGCCATATCCCTTCTTTTTGAATCTTGGAGTATGTTTTTAATATTGTGATGTGCTATGGATGTTAAAATGTCGTAATATACCTTGAATGTTCAAACTTGACAATGTGCAACCATTTCACTATTTTGCCAAACTTGACAATGCATATGAAACAGGGGGAGCACAACTTGTAATAATTAAATTTAAATGATCTGAAATGAATTCCAAAACAAAGGGGGAGTAAAACTCACCTTCCCAAATCATTGACTGCTTCATGTTAATTTGATATAAATGCTGAATTCTAATCTAAAAAGCAACATGGATGCTGAAATCTTATGTGCAAATCTGAAAAAGGAAGTAGAACCATTCAAATAGGCATCGCGTTTTGGGGGAATAGGCAAAATTTGTCCCCTTCATTGTTGATGACAAAAAGGGGGAGTAGAACCAATATGGAATGCAAAATGCAAAATGCAAAATTTTTATGTTTATCACACTCATACTTGAAAGTTTAATTAGAATCAACAAAATGAAAAGATAAAATTGAAGAATATTGGCTTAAAGACAATTGTCCTTCTGGAAAAGAAAGGGGGAGTCAAAAGTATTTGGCTTTTGATTGTCTTTAGCATCAATATTTCATCAACTTACACTTTAACTTGATTCAAATCTAAAAGTGATAGATGATATGCCAAAATTGCTCAAAGAGCTACTAAGATCAATGCTTATGCATAAGTATAGAACTGACAATTAACTATACTGAATTATGCATACTGTATCTAGCTCTAACCAAAACACAATACTTGTACATCTGATCAAATACTGTATATATGTTTAATTTTAAATTTTGCATACACTCAGTATTCTGTCATCATCAAAAAGGGGGAGATTGTTGACCCCCTAATGGATTTTGATGAATACAAAACACTAGAGTATAATTCCCTTTATATTGACAATTTACTTGAGTATTTCAGGTGTTTAACTAAGAATATTGTTAAGTATTGTCAAGGCATGTTCCCGTATTTTTCGGTGGATTTATTGAAGATTTTTGAGATGAAGAAAACGGATCAGGGGCAGCCGAGACGTCTCTGGCTTGTTCCAGAGACGTCTCCGGCACGCAGAGAAGAAGCAGGGACGTCTGGAGACGTCCCCAGCACCTGCCGAGGCATCTCGCAGGGTCGGAGTCGACTCCCTGCCTTCCAGAGTCGACTCTCTCAGAGACGGCAGAAAGGCCGATTTCAAGGGATGCGCGCGAGTCGTCTCCAAAGGACGCGGAGCCGACTCTCTCAGGGATTCCAGAGGACCCGTTTTTCGTTGAGAAAACGTCGGAGCCGTCTCCGACGTCGCAGAGTTGTCCCCACGCATAAAGCACAAAAATCCCGAGACGTCCCCCGAGGCATGCGAGCCGGCTCTCTCAGAAAAATAAGAAATCGGGCTGTTCTTCTTCGGAGTCGTCCCCAGAAAGCGCCGAGTCGACTCTGACATTATCGAACGATCTTTTATACAGCCGAGACGTCTCTCGTTCAAGCGGAGACGTCTCTGGAATGCCTGGGACGCGACTGACACATTTTTGCAGGTTTTGTTTGAAATCCTAACGGCTCTATTTTTATTTCTAACGGATCTATTGCTTGCAGAAGTATAAATAGGAGTTTTTAAGTGCATGAAAAAAACTTCTCTCACCAACCCAACACTAAAGCATTCAAGAGAGAAGAAAGAGAGAAAGTTTCAAGGTAGTTGGTGCTTTCAAGAGGAGAAATCAAGTGCATTCAAGCCTTCTTCATCTGATTTCGTGCTCATCTACTCACTCCCACTCGGCAATCAAAGCTCGCATTCAAGCCGACGTGATCCGCATCGGAAGAACCACCATCATCCAAGCTTCCAACGGCAAAAAGGGTTCTTCCGGTTTTGTTGTTCTTTATTGATTTATTTGCTTTCATAGAAGCTATTAAATTCTTGTAAAACTCTTAAACATTGTGCTTGTTCCAGTCAAGGGACTTGGAACAAGGGTTAGGCGTCCCAAGCCTAGTTTAAATTGGGGGATTGTAGGGTTCGTTGTTAGCCCGGGTTAAAACAACGAGTTGGGTAGTTCACTCGAAAGACTACCGGATTGTAATCGTCGATTATAGTGAAAAATTCCCAAAGATATTTGGAGAGTGGATGTAGGAGCAGTGGAAGCTCCGAACCACTATAAACCTCTGTGTTTGCGATTGATTGTGCTTACCGCTTTATTTTTTATTCTTGCACCTACACTTGGGTGTATTGTTTAATTAGACCAAAAATTTTAAGACACCCAATT